>NC_091958.1:45900366-46098936 GCF_031021105.1 Erythrolamprus reginae
CTAGAAGGTGATTGGTCAGTGAATGTTTCCTGTGCCTCCACTCTTCCTGTTGCTGATAGGTGGAGGGATTATGAGGGGAATGTTTTTGTTCGGATGGAGGCGGCTGGCAAAATGGCCTCCACGGGCCATATCCAGCACACGGGCCATAGTTTGGGGACCCATGTTTAATTTCCCCACGTCAAACCTGACCATGTCTCACGGCACACTAGTGTGCCATGGCACGCTGGTTGAAAAACACTGAAATAGAGAGTAGAGTAGAGTAGAACAGAACAGAACAGAAAGTAGAATAGAATAGAGAGTGGAGTGGAGTGGAATAGAATAGAATAGAATTTTATTTTTATTTATTTTATTTATTTATTTTATTTATTCATTTGTCCAATACACAATACATATGGAAGAGAATAGAGATGAAGTAATATATATAAAGATAATATGTAAAAATAGAGGAGAAGATATATGAAAGGAAGAAAATATATATGATATATGAGATAAAGGAAAGACAATTGGACAGGGGACGAAAGGCACACTGGTGCACTTATGTACGCCCCTTACTGACCTCTTAGGAACCTGGAGACGTCAATCGTGGAGAGTCTAAGGGAGAAATGTTGGGGGTTAGGGGTTGACACTATTGAGTCCGGTAATGAGTTCCACGCTTCGACAACTCGATTGTTAAAGTCATATTTTTTACAGTCAAGTTTGGAGCGGTTTATATTAAGTTTGAATCTGTTGCGTGCTCTTGTGTTGTTGAAGCTGAAGTAGTCATTGACCGGTAGGACGTTGCAGCATATGATCTTGTGGGCAATACTTAAAAATCGTGTTTTAGGCGCCGTAGTTTTAAGCTTTCTAGACCCAGGATTGTTAGTCTATTTTCGTAGGGTATTCTGTTTCGAGTGGAGGAATGAAGGGCTCTTCTGGTGAAATATCTTTGGACGTTTTCAAGGGTGTTGATGTCCGAGATGTGGTATGGGTTCCAGACAGATGAGCTGTATTCAAGGATAGGTCTGGCAAAGGTTTTGTAGGCTCTTGTGAGTAGTGTGAGATTGCCGGAGCAGAAGCTACGTAGGATCAGGTTAACAACTCTAGAAGCCTTTTTGGTGATATTGTTGCAGTGGGCTTTAGCACTTAGGTCATTCGATATTAGTATTCCAAGGTCTTTTACTGAGTGTGGGTTGGCTGTGAGAATCTGTTTATTCAGTTTATATATGAGGTTTGGATTCTTTTTGCCGATGTGGAGGGTAGAGCATTTGTTGGTTGATATTTGAAGTTGCCAGGTGTTAGACCAATAGAATAGAATAGAATAGAATAGAATAGAATAGAATTTATCGGCCAGGTGGGATTGGACACACAAGGAATTTGTCTTTGGTGCAGATGCTCTCAGCGTACATGAAAGAAAAAGATACGTTTGTCAAGTATCCTGAGGTACAACACTGAATGATTGTCATAGGGTACAAATAAGTAATCAGGAAACAATCAACATTGTTGGGGGGACATGATCGAAACATTTAAATATGTTAAAGGGTTAAATAGGGTTCAGGAGGGAAGTGTTTTTAATAGGAAAGTGAACACAAGAACAAGGGGACACAATCTGAACTTAGTTGGGGGAAAGATCAAAGGCAACATGAGAAAATATTATTTTACTGAAAGAGTAGTAGATCCTTGGAACAAACTTCCAGCAGACGTGGTTGGTAAATCCACAGTAACTGAATTTAAACATGCCTGGGATAAACATATATCCATTATAAGATAAAATACAGGAAATAGTATAAGGGCAGACTAGATGGACCGTGAGGTCTTTTTCTGCCGTCAGTCTTCTATGTTTCTATGTTTCTATAAATATAAATCATAAGGATACAAACAACAGGTTACAGTCATACAGTCATACATGGGAGGGGATGGGTGATAGGAACTTGGGAAGTTTAGTGGAACGTTTTAGCAGCAACAGGTTTTAATGCAACAAGCTGCTAGAATTGCGTTTTTGCAAAGTGTTTTTCCTGTCTAACCCATATGTAGATAAACACATTCTTAATTTAAAAGCTATTCTCGCCAGTAACAGGATATGAATTTATCCAAGCTGTGGTCAAACTGGAGGGTATCTCTACATGATATAATCTTTTGGGTGTAAACCACAGTTTCCTTTAGTAGATCAAAAGAAAAAGGTGCAGGAAACACCCCTTCATTTTTTGGTGTGCAACTTATTCATTTTCTAATAGTAAACTGTTTAAACGGCAGCCACAACAAAATCAGTTACGTTATCCCAGACCTCACTGTAAAAGTGTATTTGTTGCTGTGGAATTGGAATAGAATAGAATAACAGAGTTGGAAGAGACCTTGGGGGTTTTCTAGTCCATCCCTTGGCTCAAGCAGGAGATCCTTCCTCCCCCCCCCAATATATTTTTATTGATTTTCTTAAAATAGACAAAACTGACAAACATACATTTAACATAAAAACGGGGTTGTATCTTCCCCGCTTATTCTAGAAGTAAAATTTCAATACAGAAAGAGAATACATTCAAAAAATACTTAAATTCAACTTATTGCTTTGAATGGAAAGAAGAAATTTGTTTTACCTTATGCAATAAATTTTCATACATAAACTAATTCTAACATAACTCTTAAATCATATCAATGCTAATTCTAACATACATCTTAAATCATATCACTGCTAATATAATTCTCTTATTTATTTATTCATTATTTTAATATTTCTTCTTGTTTATCCATATACAGTGGAACCCCGACATAAGAGCTGCTCTACTTAAGAGCAACTCGAGATAAGAGCTGGGAGGGGAGAGATATTTTTGTTCTACTTACAAGCCCAAATTCAGGAGCTGTCTCCTGAAGCCAAACGCTAACTTCCGCGTTCGGCTTCAGGAGACAGCTGCGAAGCGGCGCGCGTGTTTTAAAAGGTTGCAGCCGGCCTGGGGGGCTCGGGGGGGTGCTTGCAGCTTTCTTTCTTGCTCTTTTTCTTTCTCTCTTTTACCTTCCCTTCCTCTATTTCTTCTTTTCTTTCTCCTTCCCACCTTCTTCCCTCCCTCCCTCCCTTCACTCATTCCTCTCTTACTCTCCCCTTTCATAAGTTTCCTTGCTTCCTTCCTCTGTTCCCGTCCCTTCCCCCTTTCTTTCTTTCTTTCTTTCTTTCTTTCTTTCTTTCTTTCTTTCTTTCTTTCTTGCTTTCTTGCTTTCTTGCTTTCTTTCTTGCTCTTTTTCTTTCTCTCTTTTACCTTCCCTTCCTCTATTTCTTCTTTTCTTTCTCCTTCCCACCTTCTTCCCTCCCTCCCTCCCTTCACTCATTCCTCTCTTACTCTCCCCTTTCATAAGTTTCCTTGCTTCCTTCCTCTGTTCCTGTCCCTTCCCTCTTTCCTTCCTTCTTTCCCACCCTCCGTCCATTCATTCACCCATTCCTCTCTTGATCGCTTAAAGCCGGTCCCTGGTGCAAAAAGGGTTGGGGACCTCTGTCCTACAGGATTGGGTGGCAGAGAAGTTGAACATATGTAAATTTAAAAGTTTAAGAAAGTTTACAAGTTAAGTGAAAGAAACTTCATTATTCATTTATATGTACATGTACATTTCTTCATTAAAAACATGTCTTTCTGCATAATTTAGACTAACTTTGTGAGTTTTTTGAGGGCTGGAACCAATTAAAATTATTTACATTAATTCCTATGGGGAAAAGTCGTTCGAGATAAGAGCTGCTCGACTTAAGAGCCCAGGTCCGGAACGAATTAAACTCGTATCTCGAGGTACCACTGTATACACTTTGTTCCATATCTCATAATATTCTGTTTCTTCTTGATCTTTTAACCGTCTTGTCATCATATCCATTTCAGCGCAATCTAATATTTTCTCAATAACTTCCTGTTCTTTGGGGATGTTTTCCCCTGGCTCAAGCAGGAGATCCTATACCAGTGATGGAGAAACTTTTTTGGTTTGTATAAGGGTGTGTGCATGAGTGCTAGCGCATGTGCACCCAAATCATGCCCGCCCCCACTCATGCACATTCACACCCGCTCCTTGGGTTTATGTTGCTTTTCTTCTTGAATTATATAATAATAATAGTAATAATAATAATAATAACAATAATAATAATAATAATAATAGTAATAATAAAAACCATATTCTTCAATTAGAGAAGTTCTTAATAACAACAACAACAGAGTTGGAAGGGACTTTGGAGGTCTTCTAGTCCAACCCCCTGCTTAGGCAGGAAATCCTACATTACTTCAGACAGATGGTTATCCAACATCTGCTTAAAAACTTCCAGTGTTGGAGCATTCACAACTTCTGGAGGCAAGCTGTTTCACTGATCAATTGTTCTGACTGTCAGGAAATTTCTCCTTAGTTCTAAGCTGCTTCTCTCCTTGATTAGTTTCCACCCATTGCTTCTTGCCCTACCCTCAGGTGCTTTGGAGAATAGGTTGACTCCTTCTGAATAAGCATATATTAAGTAATATTTCCCCCCTAAGTAAATCCTCCCTCAATTAATTTTTGTTTCCTTTCCACTGGCCATGGATCGGCAATTCTCTCTTTGGAAGGAGAAAGAATAGGAGTAGAATAGAATAGAATAGAACAGAATAGAATAGAATTTTTTATTGGCCAAATGTGATTGTATATTTATTTATTTATTTATTTATTTATTGGATTTGTATGCCGCCCCTCTCCGGACACTCAGGGCGGCTAACAGCAACAATAAAACAGTGTACAATAGTAATCTGATGTTAAAAACAATTAAAAGCCCATTAATATAAAAACCAAACATACATGCATACATACATACCATGCATAGAATTGTAAAGGCCTAGGGTAAAGAGGATCTCAATTCCCCCATGCCTGACGGCAGAGGTGGGTTTTAAGTAGCTTACGAAAGGCAAGGAGAGTGGGGGCAATTCTAATCTCTGGGGGGAGTTGGTTCCAGAGGGCCAGGGCCGCCACAGAGAAGGCTCTTCCCCTGGGTCCCTGGGTCCCGCCGAGTCTGCGGAGAGGGGCGGCATACAAATCTAAGTAATAAATAATAAAAATAAATAAATAAGCGACATTGTTTAGTTTATATTATCTTTTATTGGTATGCAATATTTGTTACCGTGTCCAAGATAAGTGTCCTTTCCTAGGTAAAAGTATTTGTTATTGCTTTGGATCATCCTGGTTATGGCCAGGTTGGCAATGATTTACTGTGCAACGAAAGCACAGCTTTTTAATTTCTTTCGGTTTCCTACTAATGGAAAAGATAAGATTATAAAAGGGAAAAATATTACTTGAATAACTGCGGAATGGCGCTAGACTCGCTTGTGATTCTTCTTTGGATTTCAGGCGTCTGTATCTTTGTGCGTTCATCATTTTTACCGCTTGGAATAGTGTTTGCTGTTTTTAACCAGCTGGTTTCTCTTCTCTTTTCCCCAGACCTGTTTGGGAAGTGGACCCAATTGTTAGGCTGTTGGAAAACGGCTCGCCTCTGCCATCATGGGATCTAGTTTGATCTGTGCATCTGCACTTCTGCTGTGCTTCTGGTTACCTGAAGGGAATTCACAGAACATCCTCAAAGGTCAAAAGACGAAGCCGACCCTCCTGATTAATGAGGTCAATGCAGATAATCCCGGAGAGGACACCATGGAGTATTTGGAACTGTATCATGTCAGCGGACAAAGAGTTGCTTTGAAGGGATATCATTTAGTCTTCTACAACGGGAATGGAAACCGGGCCTACGAGGTCTTGGATCTTGGTGGTTTTTCCACAGATGACCAGGGTTTTCTCCTGATTGGGTCTGGCAACCTTGTCCCAAGGCCGGCTAAAATCCTCTCGAAGGGCACAATCCAGAACGGACCGGATGCAATTGCTCTCTATTACGGGAGATTGGACTTGTACAAAGGCATGGCTGTAAACAACGAAGGCCTGGTGAATGCTTTAGTTCATAAATCCAACAAGAGGGACAAAGCGGATGAGTTGGTCCGTGTTCTGACCCCTGGAACGGAACCTTTCTTGGAGGACCCTTTGTTCCGGACCACGGATGATGAGTCTCTGGAGAGGTGCCAAGGGACGGATTCTCAGAGATTCTTCCAACTGGGGGCACCAACCCCTGGCGCGGATAACCACTGCATTCCTTTCTCAAAGTTGAACGGCTCTTTTCTGATCAATGAGGTTAAGTTGGCGTCCTCTCTTGGGGACACTGAGTTTGTGGAGCTCCAAGGTCCCCCTTCCGTAGAGGTGAAGGACCTGGTGATATTGCTGGTAGAAGGAAGCACCCAAAAGATCTACTCTGTCATGGAGGTCAAGGGTGAAACTTCTCCTGATGGGTTACTTCTGTTGGGTTCGGGACTGTCCAAAATTACAGGTAAGGCTAGATACATCTATATACTTTATTTTATTTATTTATTTTATTTATTTATTTTGTCCAATACACAATGAGAGTTTTAGTGGGTATATATCTATACACATAATAAAATACATGATGAAGGTTATAGAGGAGATACTCATAGTAAAATACTGTATATCTAAGAAATAATAGAAAAGAAGATAAAGTAATAGAACATATCAATGAAAGAATAGAAGAAGAGATATAGGAATAGAAGAAAGGTATAGGAGATATAGGAGAGCAATAGGACAGGGGAAGGAAGGCACTCTAGTGCACTTGTACTCGCCCCTTACTGACCTCCTAGGAATCTGGATAGGTCAACCATAGATAATCTAAGGGTAAAGTGTTGGGGGTTTGGGGATGACACTATGGGGTCCGGTAATGAGTTCCACGCTTCAACAACTCGGTTACTGAAGTCATATTTTTTACAGTCAAGTTTGGACCGGTTAATATTAAGTTTAAATCTGTTGTGTGCTCTTGTGTTGTTGTGGTTGAAGCTGAAGTAGTCGCCGACAGGCAAGAAATTGCAGCATACGAGTGGGGATTATCTGTGATAATTTGATTATTCAGTTCGTATTTGGAGTTCAGATTCTTCTTCCCAATGTGTAGGACAGAGCATTTGCTAGTTGAGATTTGGAGTTGCCATGTGTTAGACCACTCAGAAACAACGTCAAGGTCTTTTTGGAGAGTAGTTGTGTTATCGGTTTAATATAGGATCCTTTGGCCACCACGATCAGTAGCCATTGGCTACTTGGCCCATGTTAAATGACGTGTTACTGCATAAAATTACTGTTGCTCAGGCGAACTTCAGCTGTAATTTACAAGCAGAATACTCCCTGCTCCCTTCAAAGACGCTAGCAGCTTTATTTTTAGCATCTTGCAAGAATCTAGCACTTGTTTTAGAAGCTGTAATCATGGACTACCTCTGTACCTTTACCTTTAAAAATGCTACATTAAGACTCTCTTTATTTCAGGGGGCGCAGCTCACTTTCAGAATTTCACTTTCCTCAAGAATTCCAGCACCCCCCTTCTCAAAGCGGGTACCAACGCCATTGCCCTGTACAGTCACTATGTTGTAGAGGACTCCAGCATCACGTCAACACCAGCCCCTCTGGATGCCTTGGTGTACACTACAGTGGAACAGTCAGATTCAGAACTTCTGAATATCTTGACCCCTGGGAAACCTCTCTTCTACGTGAGCAGACAGTAAGGAAGCTGGAAGCTGGCCCGGTCCATTTAGAAAAACTACTCCCCTCGCCCATTTTGCAGAAGAGAAACTACTAAAATCGCTCTGGCCCTTTTCTGTGCTTCCTTCTCTCAAGCTTCCAAGCAGGGGTGGGATTCAAACATTTTTATTATCGGTTCTGTGAGTGTGGCATGGTGGGCATGGCAGGGGAAGGATACTGCAAAATCCCCAATCCTTCCCCACTGCTTGGGGAAGGATACTGCAAAATCTCAATTCCCTCCCCACTCCTTGGGGAAGGATACTGCAAAATCTCCATTCCCTCCCACTCCAGGGGAAGGATACTGCAAAATCCCCATTCCCTCCTCACTCCTTGGGGAAGGATACTGCAAAATCTCCATTCCCTCCCCACTCCAGGGGAAGGATACTGCAAAATATGCATTCCCTCCCCACTCCAGGGGAAGGATACTGCAAAATCCCCATTCCCTCCCACTCCAGGGGAAGGATACTGCAAAATATGCATTCCCTCCCCACTCCAGGGGAAGGATACTGCAAAATCTCCATTCCCTCCCACTCCAGGGGAAGGATACTGCAAAATCTCCATTTCCTCCCACTCCAGGGGAAGGATACTGCAAAATCCCCATTCCCTCCTCACTCCTTGGGGAAGGATACTGCAAAATCTCCCTTCCCTCCCACTCCAGGGGAAGGATACTGCAAAATCTCCATTCCCTCTCCACTCCTTGGGGAAGGATACTGCAAAATCTCCATTCCCTCCCCACTCCAGGGGAAGGATACTGCAAAATATGCATTCCCTCCCCACTCCTTGGGGAAGGATACTGCAAAATCTCCATTCCCTCCCCACTCCAGGGGAAGGATACTGCAAATTCTCCATACTCTCACCACTCCTTGGGGAAGGATACTGCAAATTCTCTATACTCTCCCCACTCTAGGGGAAGGATACTACAAAATCTCAATTTCCAACCCACTCCAGGGGAAGGTTACTGTAAAATCTCCATTCCCACCCGATCACCTGGATTTGGGAGGCAGAGAATAGATGGGGGTGGGTCCAGTCAAGATGGTAATTAATGGTTCTCTGAACTACTCAAAATTTTCGCTACCGGTTCTCTAGAACTGCTTAGTACCTGCTGAATCCCACCTCGGCTTCCAAGTAACACATCTCCAATGAAGAGAACTCCGAGGCAGGCATATTTCTTAAAAAACATCTTTATTGGGGCATTATCCTATTGGCACATCCTTGGTAGAAAACCAGCTCTACTTTTCTGCTAGTTTTACACCCAATTAAATGTAAAAGTATGTAACTTTCCCCCAGGGTCACACAATCCAATCAGCACACATTCTAATCATTGGTTGTCTTCAGTCTCCACTTCCCCAACCCCTGGGGCAATGTCCTTGGTTCCCAGAGGAAACAAATTTATTTTGGGTTACATCACCCCAGTTATCTCTCTATACTCCTCTCCCTGCCCCTAAACTCCAGGCTGTGTCAAGCCTGAAGCCATGTGAAAACAAATGCCTATGGAAAAAAGCTACCAGATAAGCTTCAGGGTTAACACCCACCTTCCCCTCTGATCATTTTCATCAGATCCCAGCAGGATGGGGCCTCGATCAGCCGGTGCGCCTGCTGCTCCGTCTCTCGCGATTCCTCCTCTTACGCGCTCAGCAAGCCCACACCTTTGCAGTTCAACGACTGCCCGAAGATGCGCTTTAGCCAAAAAGTTTCCTTTTGTTTTCAAGTAACAGGTAAGCGCTACCTGGCGACAGTGATGAATTGAAGCACGGAATTTCACCAAATGTACTGTAATGAGTTAGTGAAAAAGACCTTGGGGGAAGAGGCCAAGAGAGGCTGCCAAGGGAACAGACAGATAAGAGGCAGCATAGCCCTCATCTAGATAATGGATGGGGAAAAGGGTTCGCTAGTTTCTCGGGCTGCAAAAGAGACCGTGGAAGATTTAGAGCAGAAATCGAAGTGACATTCAAAGTGACAATAAAGTTATTGTTCTGTTCTGTTCTATATTCTATCCTATCCTATTCTAATCTAGTCTAATCTAATCTAGTCTAGTCTAGTCTAGTCTATATACTGTACTGTATTCTATTTCCCATTCCCATTCCATTCCATTCTTTTCTATATAGTGTTCCCTTGATTTTCGCGGGTTCGAACTTCGCAAATAGCCTATACCACGGTTTTTCAAAAAATATTAATTAAAAAATACTTTGCGATTTTTTTCTATACCACGGTTTTTCCCTCCCGATGACGTCATTCATCATTGCCAAACTAATAATTTTTGCAAATAAATAACAAAAAAAATTATTGTTAATAAATAATTATGTTTATAAATATCAGGATCACTAAGTCTTATTCAATGGTGAGTCCGAGTAATAATGGTGAGTAAATGGTTGTTAAGGGAATGGGAAATGGTAATTTAGGGGTTTAAAGTGTTAAGGGAAGGCTTGTGATACTGTCCATAGCCAAAAATGGTGTATTTACTTCCGCATCTCTACTTCGCGGAAATTCGACTTTTGCGGGCGGTCTCGGAACGCATCCCCCGCAAAAATTGAGGGAACACTGTACTCTTCTCTCCTCTATTTTATATACTCTACTATACTCTATTCCTATTCTGTTCTTTTAAAAAAAAAATTATTAGTTTTTCTTTAAGACAAACAATACAAACAACATTTAACATTTAAAGGAGCTACCATTGCTCCGCTAAACATAGAAGTCTTGCTAATATAGAAAAAAAAAGTCTAACTGTGATTTAGATCAATACAGAAAAATAATTCATGATATACTACTATATTATAACATCTGCTTCGGTATTTCCATTTTGACATTGTGATTTATATAATTGGAATCAATTCTAATATACTAAAAACTTTCCCATAAAATTTCTTAATATACTACTATAATATAACATCTACTTCTATATTTTCATTTTAATAATATAATTAAAATAATTGAAATCAATTCATTAAACAAAAAACTTATACTTAAAATTTCTTAATATACTACTATACTATATAGTTATGCAATTTAAAATCTACTTCTTTATTTCAATGTTAACAATATAATTAAAACAATTAAGGTCAATTAATCAAGCAGAAAACCTTATCCTTTAAATTTCTTAATATACTACTATACTATAACATCTACTTTTCTTAATGATTAAAATAATTGAAATCCATTAATAAGGTTAATAGCTTATCCTTAAAATTTCAATATATCATTTATTCAATTTAATAAATTCAAATGTTATAAAATTTATTTGCATATTATTAACAGCTTTTTTAACATTCCACCAATTATATATATATATACTGTATATATATTCCTATTCTGTTCTATTCTGTTCTATTCTATTCTATTCTATGTACTCTACTGTACTCTATTCTTATTCCCATTCCTGTTCCATTCATTTTCAGTTCCATTCTATATACAGTACTCTACTCTACTGAATTTTGTTCTGTTCTATTCTGTTCTGTTCTATTCTATTCTATTCACTCCACTCTACTGTATTCTATTCCTGTTCCTGTTCCATTCCTTTCTGTTCTGTTCCGTTCTGTTCCATTCCATCCCATTCCATTCTATTCTATTCTACTTTCAGACTTGCAAGATTCTGTTAACTGCCTCTCCTGATACTTGCACACCTGAGAGAGGGCGGGGTGTAAACGCATTAAACAAACCAGGTGGAAGATACAAACCTTATAACTTCTCTGTCTCTTCTATTGATCTTTCTTTGTACCTTAAGATTGCCGACAAAAACCTGAGGACGAAAGCACGATACAGAGAGTTCTGGCCCAGTCTCTGGAGAAACGATGCAACTGCAGTTTTTCCCCAGCGTATTTCAAAAGTAAGCTCAGAGAAACCACAGTTGAAAGAACCAATGAAGACAATGGTTCCATGTTTTTACAAAACCTTCCAGTAAGATCCTTAACAAACTCACAAAGGAGGCTGAGACATCACTGGAGAAACAAACAAATGTGTGGAAAATGTCCTAGCTGAAAACAAAGGAAGAACATTTTGATGGTGTTCTTTCATGGCTTAATCCAGGGGGGATCCCCAAACTTGGCAACTTTAAGACTTGTGGACTTCAACTCCCAGAATTCTCCAGCCAGCATAGAAACATAGAAACATAGAAGACTGACGGCAGAAAAAGACCTCATACAGATTGAGTTCATTAAGTCTTTCCTGATACGTTTTATGCTTAAGACCTTCCACCATTCTTGTAGCCCGTCTTTGGACCCCTTCAATTTTGTCAATATCTTTTTGTAGGTGAGGTCTCCAGAACTGAACACAGAACTCCAAGTGTGGTCTCACCAGCACTCTATATAAGGGGATCACAATCTCCCTCTTCCTGCTTGTTATACCTCTAGCTATGCAGCCAAGCATCCTACTTGCTTTTCCTACCGCCCGACCATATGTTCGATCTGACCTAAAAGTGGTTCATAAAATCATTTACCACAATGTCCTACCTCTCAATTATTTATTCAGCCTCAACCACAACAATACACAAGCACACAATAGATTCAAACTCAAGGTAAAGTTTTCCAAGCTCACTTGCAGAAAACATGACAGAGGGGTCAATGCCTGGAATGTTCTACCTGACTCTGTGGTTTCTTCCCCAAACCCCCAAAATTATAATCTTAGTCTGTCTACAGTCGACCTCACCCGATTCCTAAGAGGTCTATAAGTGGCGCGCATAAGTGCACCACGGTGCCTACCGTCCCTGACCTACTGTCCTATAATTGCCTAATTTACCTGTACCTACTTTGCTAATGTTTATTCCAATATCTACTATATATGTTTGGCAAACAAACAAAATAAATAAATAAATAAATAAATAAAGTCTTAAAGTTGCCAAGTTTGAAAACTCTGGTTTAATCTGTGGCAGAAAGAAGATCAGCTGGCTGGTTCATTAAATTGTGTAAACAAATAGTCTGAATATAGTAATTCAGTTGATGACACAGCCATTTGCATTTATTAACTGTATTAAGGTTTGGTTTACTCCCTGATCCTCTAGTGCAGTGTTTTTCAACCAGTGTGCCGTGGCACACTACTGTGCCGCGAGACATGGTCAGGTGTGCCACGAAGCTCAGAGAGAAAGAAACAAGAAAGGGAGAAAGAGAGAAAGAAAGCAAGAGAGAGAGAAAGAAAGAGAGAAAGAACGCAAGAGAGAGAGAGAAAACAAGAGAAAGAAAGAGAGAGAGAGAGCAAGAGAGAGAAAGAAAGCAAGAGAGAGAGAGAAAGAGAGGGAGGGAAGGAGAGAGAGAGAAAGACATAGAGGGAGGTAGGGAGGGAGAGAGAAAGAGAGCAAAAAAGAGAGGAAGGAAGGAAGAGAAAGAGAGGGATGGAGAGAGAGAGAGAGAAAGAGGAAGGAAGGGAGAGAAAGAGGGAGGGAGAAAGAAATAGAGTGAAGGGGAGGAAAAGAGAGAGAGAGAATATTTTGTCCAAACTTTTTTAGCGCCCCCCCCCCCCAATGTGCCCCAGGATTTCGTAAATGTAAAAAATGTGCCGCGGCTCAAAAAAGGTTGAAAATCACTGCTCTAGTGTATGGGGTCGGCAAAGTTAGCTCTTCTGTCACATGTGGACTTCAACTCCCAGAATTCCTGAGCTAGCGTGACTAGTTGGCTCAGGAATTCTGGGAGTTGAAGTCCATAAGTCTAGCATGTGCCTAGCATCTAAACTGTAAAAAAAAAAGGCATGAAATTAAATTTTAAAAAGATTCAGATCTGTGCTATCATAACAAGATAGGTAATGATAGGTAAAGATCGGAGAGGGGCGGCATACAAATCTAATATTTTTATTATTTATTTATTTATTTACCTACTTGTTTATTTATTTACCTACTTATTTATTTATTTACCTACTTATTTATTTATTTATTTATTTACATATTTATTTACTTATTTATTTACTTATTTACTTACTCACTTATTTATTTGTTTGTTTGCTTGCTTATTTATTTATTTATTTACTTACTTGTTTGTTTGTTTGTTTGTATGCCTCCCCTCTCCGTAGACTCAGGGCGGCTCACAACAGCAATAAAACAATTCATGACAAATCTAATAATTTAAAAACATTTTTAAAAACCCCGTTATTAAGCAGACATACACACAGACATACCATACATAAATTGTATAGGCCCGGGGGAGATATCTCAATTCCCCCATGCCTGGCGGCAAAGGTGGGTTTTAAGGAGTTTACGAAAGGCAAGGAGGGTGGGGGCAGTTCTAATCTCCAGGGGGAGCTGGTTCCAGAGAGTCGGGGCCACCACAGAGAAGGCTCTTCCCCTGGGGCCCGCCAAACGACATTTAGTCGACGGGACCTGGAGAAGGCCAACTCTGTGGGACCTAACCGGTCGCTGGGATTCGTGCGGCAGAAGGCGGTCCCGGAGATATTCTGGTCCGGTGCCATGAAGGGCTTTATAGGTCGTAACCAACACTTTGAATTGTGACCGGAATATTATTATTATTATTATTATTATTATTATTATTATTATTATTATTATAATATTTGGGCATAAAAGTCAATAAAATAAAATTAAACAATGAGCTTTTCCTTTCATTCCTCTCGTGACAGATCCCGTTTTAACCTGTGAAGGCAGAGAATTGATTTTCACTGCCCTCTTGAGTGCCCGGTCAACAGACCAGCTGGATCGTGAGTTGCAAGTCCTCTCAATTTTGGAAAAGAATAAAGAACAGTTGCATTTTGGAAACCAGAACCACAGCCTGGTGATTAAGACTTGTTCAAGCAATGCAGATGGGACAGACCTACCTCCAGGTGCAGTAATGAATGAATTAAATGAATTGAATGAAATGTTTGTATGTTCAATCTAAGCAGGGGTCTTCATCCTTGGCAACTTTTAAGATTTGTGGACTTCAACTCCCAGAGTTCCTCAATTCTGGGAGTTGAAGTCCACAAGTCTTAAAAGTGGTCAATCTTGGAGATCCCCTGGTCTAAAGTAACAAGATTTGGTTCATTGTAGATGTAACTTCTGAAGAACCCCGGACAACTGAAGAACCTCCAACTCCAACCTTTGAGTTGCTTATCAATGAAGTGAACGCGGACAACCCCGGCTCTCGAGAAGACACGGAATACATTGAGCTGTTCTACCCAGGACAGGCGCCATTTTCACTCAAGGATTACTGGCTTGTTCTCTACAACGGCAAGAACAACTTAGCTTACAAAGTCTTGAACCTGACAGGCTACTCAACCAATGAGCAGGGCTACTTCCTCGTAGGGAGTGGCGGAGTCACCCCCAAGCCCTCCCTTCTTTTGCCAGATGCCACCATCCAAAATGGTGTAGACGCCGTGGGGCTCTACCGTAATGCTAACCCTGTCTATAAAAACAACATGCAGGTGACCGTCAATGGGTTGGTTGATGCGGTGGTGTACAAAGCCCGGGGTGCAGAAAAAGCGGACAAGCTTGTGGCTCTTCTCACACCTGGGCAGCAAGTCCTCCATGAAAATGACTCTCATAGCACCGAAGACGAGTCCATCAGCCGATGTCTCAGCCTGAAGCCCCGAGATCCTAAGAGCTTCCAGGTAAAATGGCTGAAGTGTTGAGTAAGATGAACCTACAGAGATCAGCCAAGAGTCCATTTCAGCTTTATTTTTTAAAAAAAATCCATCTTGGTTATGTTTATCTAATGCACCAAGCCCTAATTTGCTTTAGCGTAATTGGTTGCATCAACCATAATTCACTGGGCAATGATATATGTCAGTGATGGTGAACCTATGGCATGGTGGCATGCAGAGCCATATCTACTGCCACATGAGATATTATCCTAGCTCAGCTTCAACATGCATGTGTGTACCGGCCAGCTGATATTTGGCTCGCACAGAGGCTCTGGGAGGGTATTTTTGGCTTCCAGGGAGCCTCCGGGAGCATAGGGAAGAGCGTTTTACCTTCCTCTGGCTCCAGGGAAGCCATTGGAGCCTGGGGAGGGCGAAACACGTGCCTACTGGGCCTATCAGAAGTTGGAAAACAGGCCATTTCCGGCCTCCAGAGGGCCTCCAAGGGATGGGCAAAGCTGTTTTCACCCTCCCTATGCATTGCATTATGGGTGTGGGCACTCACGCATGCGTGATAGTGCATGCCCAAGCTCTTTTGGCACCCGAGGGAAAAAAGGTTCACCATCACTGATATATGTTATGATGCATGTTATGGGGAACAGTGGTTAAAGAGCAGTGCTGCAGGCTAATTTTGCTGCCTGCAGGTTGCCTGCACATTTGGCAAATTGAATCTCGCCAGGCTCTAGATTGACTTAGCCTTTCCAGCTTTCTATCCTTCCGAGGTGGGTAAAATGAGGACCCAGATTATTGGTGCAATAAGCTGACCCTGTAAACCGCTTAGAGAGGGCTGTACAACACTATGATGCGGTTTATAAGTCTAAGTGCTATTGCTATTAGGAGCCCAGTGGCGCAGTGGTTAGAATGCAGTATTGCAAGCTAACTCTACCCACTGCCAGCAGTTCGATCATGATCAGCTCAAGCTTGATTTGACCTTCCATCCTTCCGAGGTCGGTAAAATGAGGACCCAGATTATTGGGGCAATAAGCTGACCCTGTAAACCGCTTAGAGAGGGCTGTAAAGCACTATGATGCGGTTTATAAGTCTAAGTGTTATTGCTATTAGGAGCCTAGTGGCGCAATGCTTAGAATGCGTTATTGCAGGCTAGCGCTGCCCACTGCCAGCAGTTTGATCATGATCAGCTCAAATTTGATTCTGCCTTCCATCCTTCCGAGGTTGGTAAAATGTTGACTCAGATTGTTGGAGGAATTGGCTAATTCTGTAAACCGCTTAGAGAGGGCTGTAAAGCACTGTGAAGCGGTATATGTCTAAGTGCTATTGCTATTAGGAGCCTAGTGGCGCAATGCTTAGAATGCATTATTGCAGGCTAACTCTGCCCACTGCCAGCAGTTCGATCACGATCAACTCAAGCTTGATTCAGCCTTCCATCCTTCCAAAGTTGCTAAAATGAGGACACAGATGGTTGGGGAATTGGCTAATCTTGTAAACTGCTTGGAGAGGGCTGTAAAGCACTGTGAAGCGGTATATAAAGTCTAAGGGCTATTGCTATGATGTAAACTAGGGATCTCCACATTTGGCAACTTTAAGATTTGTGGACTTCAACTTCATGCCTGGCTGGGGAATTCTGGGAGTTGGTCCACAAGTCTTAAAAGTGGCTAAGGATGGAGACCCCTGCTGCAAACCATACTGAGCAGCCTATGGAGGGGGTAGCTGCAGTCACATGACATCTACCAACCTTCCCAATTCAAGCCCTTCTGCATCTCTCTTCTAGCATAATCATGTCATTCACCACCTTGAACCACAGCTGATGGAAGTAGGACAAGCTTAGAGGTTATTGAGTGTAGGTCCTCCTAACGGGGTTTTCCAGAAGGAAACAGGATGTGGGCTGAATGAAACTTTGAGTTTATTCCGACAATGTTTTTATTGTGTTGACATTCAGAAAGAATGTGTCACCAGTTTAGATTAGATTAGAATTCTTTATTGGCCAAGTGTGATTGGACACACAAGGAATTTGACTTTGGTGCCTATGCTCTCAGCGTACATAAAGAGAAAAGTTATGTTTGCTAAGAATCACGAGGTTCAACACTTAATGATTATCATAGGGTACAAATAAGCAATTATCAAATCGTACTGGGAAACGATCAATATAAATCATAGGCATACAAGCAACAAGTTGCAATCATACAGTCATAAATGGGAGGAGATGGGTTATGGAACGAGAAGATTAATAGAAATAGTAATTCAGACTTAGCGATTAGGTTAATTAAGTTAAATAGGATGCTTATTATGCACGAGTGAATTTCTCAGAAACATCTGGCTGAATACTGACCGAAGGAAGATCCTGGAGCAAGTGGATATGTTGGTCTCATCTATTCATGTTTATTTATTTATATCTCACTTTTTATTATTTTTTTACAAACAACCCAAGACGGGGAACATATTCAGCACAACTTCCTCTTGTCGTATTTTCCCCACAACAACCCTGTGAGCAGGGTTGGGCTAAGAAAAAGGGACTGGCCCAAAGTCACCCAGCTACTTTTCATGGCTGAAATGGAACTAGAACTCAGAGCCTCCCGTTGATTGGTCCAAAGTCACCCATTTGGCTTTCATGCCTAAGGCAGGACTAGAACTCACCATCTCCTGGTGATTGGCCCAAAGTTGGTCAACTGGTCTTTGTGACTAAGGTGGGATTTGAACTCACAGTCACCTGCTTCCTAGCCTGGTGCTTTAACCATTACCCTCCCCAATGTTATTCACGCATCTCCCATTCTTATGATGTTCAAGAAGCTATAAAAACCAGGCTTGGAACCGCATGGTATTCAAACCTGTTTTACTGTATTTTCCGGAGTACAGTGTTCCCTCGATTTTCGCGGGTTCGAACTTCGCGGAAAGTCTATACCACGGTTTTTCAAAAATATTAATTAAAAAATACTTTGCGGGGTTTTTCCCTATACCGTGGTTTTTCCCACCCGATGACGTCATATGTCATTGCCAAACTTTCGTCTGCCTTTAATAAATATTTTTTTAAATAAACTTTAATAAATAAACATGGTGAGTAATAATCTGAATGGTTGCTGAGGGAATGGAAAATTACAATTTAGGGGTTTAAAGTGTTAAGGGAAGGCTTGTGATACTGTTAATAGCCAAAAATAGTGTATTTACTTCCGCATCTCTACTTCGCGGAAATTCAACTTTCGCGGGCAGTCTCGGAACGCATCCCCCACGAAAAGTGAGGGAACACTGTATAAGACACACTTTTTTCCTCCCTAAAAGAGGCTGATAATTTGGGTGCTAAAGCTTTTTTTTTCAGCCCTAACTAGCTACTAACGATCTTTCCAGCTCTTATTGGCTTGCAAGCTCTTTCATTGTTACTCTCTGCAAAGAATGTTTTCCAAGCCCTAAGTCTTTGCAGGGTTTTCCCCCCCATTGATCTAACTTGCTCTGAATATTTCTTTCCAGCTCTAACCAGGTGCTAATAATAATAATAATAATAATAATAATAATAATAATAATAATAATAATTTATTGGACTTGTATGCCGACCCTCTCCGAAGACTCAGGGCGGCTCACAACAATAATAAAACAATATAGCAGTAAAACAAATCCAATATTAAAAAACATATATAAAACCCCAGCAATTAAAACCATACAGCACATACATACCAAACATAAAATATAAAAGCCTGGGGGAGGATGTCTTAGTTCCCCCATGCCTGGTGATATAGGTGGGTCTTAAGTAATTTGCGAAAGACAAGGAGGGTGGGGGCTGTTCTAATCTCTGGGGGGAGTTGATTCCAGAGGGGCGGGGCCGCCACAGAGAAGGCTCTTCCCCTGGGGCCTGCCAAATGACATTGTTTGGTCGATGGGACCCGGAGAAGGCCAACTCTATGGGATCTTATCGGCCGCTGGGATTCGTGCGATAGAAGGTGGTTTCATTGTTACTCTCTGTAAACAATGTTTTCCAAGCCCTAAGTCTTTGTAGGATTTTTTGCATTGTTCTACTTCTCCAAATGTTTCTTTCCCATCTCTTACTGGCTTGCAAGCTCTTACATTGTTACTCTCTCCAAATAAGTTTTTTTAAGCCCTAATCAGGGGATAAAATAATGTGCTGAAGCTGACCAAACTAAAGACGCTAGCCAGATGAATATCTGCTAAGCAGATTCTTTTTTTTCCTCCCCCAAAAGTGTGTCTTATACTCTGAAAAATACAGTAATTTTGCTTGGTTTATAATTAGGGGTTTTGTTCCTCTGCTTAGTCACAATTTATTTTTCTATATTATTGTTTCTTTTTTGATTCTCTAAATTCTCCCGAGTTCCCAAAGAGTTGGGCTGCCCTTGATAATTAATCCCTGCCTTTGGATGTTTTTCGCCAGGAATAAGTTCTGAAAATAACTCTACGGAGTGGCCAGTTTGGGGGGGGGGGGAAAGGAAGCTGTTAGAAATTTAAAAATGAAACTTTAAAAGAAATGAACGTTGCAGATTCATATACTTTCTGAGTGCCTTCTTCTGCCCACCTCCTAGGTGACGGAAATAACGCCTCTTCGGGAAAACCTTTGTGTCTCCTTCAACTTTAATCTCACCAGAGAGTCGATCCATAATTCTTCGGCTGTCATCAACGAAGTGGGCCTAGCCAATGACTCACTTGTATACAAATTCATTGAGCTGAAAGGGAAGCCCGGAGGCAGCTTGCAAAAATACACGTTGCATTTCTTTGGAAACCCTAAACGACCGTACAGCAGCATCCCCCTGCAAGGCGAATTTGGAAGCGAGGGTCTTTTTGTCGTCAGGCCAGGACAAGGGTCCCAAAGGGATAAGCCTAATGGTATGTTGCTGGTCCTAATCAACTCTTCCCAGAAGTCCCAAAGGTGTTTCCCCCCCCCCCCAACTGGACTTTCTGGTTTTTCTTTGAAGACGTTTTGCCTTCTCATCCAAGAAGCTTCTTCAGTTCTGACAGGATGGTGGGGAAGGGAAGGATTTCTATTCCTTGCAGACAGAGCTGGTCATCTGCATCCTTTTAGAGGGTTATTGGAGCACTTGCAGGTTTATCTGTCTTCAATGTCCTGCTAAAAGGATGCAGATGGCCAGCTGTCTGCAAGGAATATACTGTATAGTATTTTTTGGTGTGAGGCTGAAAATTTGGGTGCATCTTATACACCGAATGAAGCTTTTTGTTTTTTTCTAACAAGTCCTAACAAGTTTGCTAATGATCTTCCCAGCTTGCAGGCTTGTTTTCATTACTACTCCCTCCAAAAAAGTTTTTTTTTCAGCCCTAACGAAATGCTGATGATCTTTGTGGCTTGCAGGATTTTTTCATTCCTACTCTAGTCTCTAACTGAAGAAGCTTTTTTCCAGCCCTAAGTCTTTGCAGGATTGTTTTCATTGTCATGCATTTTTTTTGTCACCATATAAAACATGTCTTCTTTCACCTATTTGGGGCATGTTATCCATGTGTAAAACAGTGGGTGGGTTTTTATCCATTTGCGGAAGGATATAGTAAAGATTTAGAAACATAGAAACATATAACATTGACGGCAGAAAAAAAACCTCATGGTCCGTCTAGTCGGCCCTTATACCATTTCCTGTATTTTATCTTAGGATGGATATATGTTTATCCCAGGCATGTTTAAATTCAGTTACTGTCAGTTGATTCTGGGTGTCCGTGAAATCAAGGCTTTACATTTTACTGAGCTGAAACAGAGAAAATAGTGGCGAGTGGAAAAGGTTTAACAATGGAGATACTACTGTATGTCACTGAAGAGGTGGACATTATGAAAAGTTTATTAAATGCAAAATCAGGTCCTTGAAAAGTGTGTATGAGGGAGAAAGCAAGGTAATTATGGGTGTAAAAAGCACATGGATTGAATACAGAAGTGAGTAACCAGTACCAAGTGGTGTATTAAAAAGTTAGCAAAATCACACATTTGTTGAGCGGGAAAAAATTTAAATCAGTTCTGTTTGAAGCTGTTCGGCGATGCATCGTCGGTCCAATTCATTTGCATTCTCCTAATCAGCAATTACTATTTATTGTTTTATATGAGATTTATATATTTATAATTTCTATATGAGGTTTTATTTATTTATTGATTTGATTTGATTTGATTTGATTTGATTTGTATGCCGCCCCTCTCCGTGGACTCGGGGCGGCTAACAACAGTGATAAAAACAGCATGTAACAATCCAATACTAAAACAATTAAAAAACCCTTATTATAAAACCAGACATACATACAGACATACCATGCATAAATTGTAGAGGCCTAGGGGGAAAGAATATCTCAGTTCCCCTTTGCCTGACGGCAGAGGTGGGTTTTAAGGAGCTTACGAAAGGCAAGGAGGGTGGGGACAATTCTGATCTCTGGGGGGAGTTGGTTCCAGAGGGCCGGGGCCGCCACAGAGAAGGCTCTTCCCCTGGGTCCCACCAAACTACATTATTTAGTTGACGGGACCCGGAGAAGGCCCACTCTGTGGGACCTAATCGGTCGCTGGGATTCGTGTGGCAGAAGGCAGTCCCGGAGATAATCTGGTCCAGTGCCATGAAGGGCTTTATAGGTCATAACCAACACTTTGAATTATGACCGGAAACTGATCGACAACCAATGCAGACTGTAAGATGCCTGGAGTCACTCAGAGTGCATTGGGCGGCCATGTAAATTTCCTGAAATAAATAAATGCTTCACTGCTTGTATTTCATTAAACTTTATCCTGTTTCTTTCAAGAGCAGTTAGTAATGCCCACTCTCTGGAATCACCCGTTCCCGAAGCAGGAGACCCTAACCGTCGCGCTATTCAGCCGTAGAGTACGACTTCCATATGGCACTCTAAATATTGCTGAGAAACTAGAAGACGTTTTGACGTGGAACCCTGGGGTGGTCTCTCAAATACCCTCTAAAGCTGGGAAAAGAGGAAGGTAAATATCTTGTATTCCTTCAGAATCTTGTTGCTTCTACTCCTATTCTGCATTTCTTTCTGTAAAAAACTAAGGAGGGTCACTTCTGAGATTTTGCCACATTCACAATTGTCCTGTGGGCTCATGTATCTCTTGTGCAACTATTGTCCACAGTTCTTCCTCCTTCTCCCAGAGTCATTCTCACATACCATTTAAGGTAAAGGTAAGATAAATGTTTCCCCCATCCAGTTGTTTGTTGGTTTACTTACTTACTTACTTACTTACTTACTTACTTACTTACTTACTTACTTACTTACTTACTTACTTACTTATTTAATTTTGTCAATTACGTATTGGTAGTATATATATATATATATATATATAATTTATTTTTTAATTGATTTTTATAAAAACAAGATATCACTAAAACATTCACACAACACATAAGGGGTCTGTAATATGGTAAATGATTTAGCTTTACTAGATAAATGGTCAAAGCAATGGAAACTGCAGTTTAACGTTTCCAAAAGTAAAATAATGCACTTGGGGAAAAGGAATCCTCAATCTGAGTATTGCATTGGCAGTTCTGTGTTAGCAAAAACTTCAGAAGAGAAGGATTTAGGGGTAGTGATTTCTGACAGTCTCGAAATGGGTGAGCAGTGTGGTCGGGCAGTAGGAAAAACAAGTAGGATGCTTGGCTGCATAGCTAGAGGTATAACAAGCATGAAGAGGGAGATTATGATCCCCTTATATAGAGCGCTGGTGAGACCACATTTGGAATACTGTGTTCAGTTCTGGAGACCTCACCTACAAAAAGATATTGGCAAAATTGAACGGGTCCAAAGACGGGCTACAAGAATGGTGGAAGGTCTTAAGCATAAAACGTATCAGGAAAGACTTCGTGAACTCAATCTGTATAGTCTGGAGGACAGAAGGAAAAGGGGGGACACGATCGAAACATTTAAATATGTTAAAGGGTTAAATAAGGTTCAGGAGCGAAGTGTTTTTAATAGGAAAGTGAACACAAGAACAAGGGGGCACAATCTGAAGTTAGTTGGGGGAAAGATCAAAAGCAACGTGAGAAAATATTATTTTACTGAAAGAGTAGTAGATCCTTGGAACAAACTTCCAGCAGACGTGGTAGATAAATCCACAGTAACTGAATTTAAACATGCCTGGGATAAACATATATCCATTGTAAGATAAAATACAGAAAATAGTATAAGGGCAGACTAGATGGACCATGAGGTCTTTTTCTGCCGTCAGTCTTCTATGTTTCTATGTTTCTATAACAAGGTGCTCAGTACTCAAAGTGCCTACCCCCAAACAACATTCATACACCTCTACCAAAATGGGGGCATATTTTCTATATACCATTTTAACTCAAGAGCAATATATCTATTTACATATTATAAAGTAATTCTAATTTATTCTACTAACCACACGTATTGGTAGTATACAAGAAATAACAATGTTTATATTCATGATATTGGTACTACAGTGATCCCCCTAGTTTCGCGATCTCAATCTTTGCGAAACGCTATATCGCGATTTTTCCACCCGATGACGTCACTCCCTTCCTTTCTCATCTTTCTTTCTCTCTCTCTTTCTCTATCTTGCTTCTTCCTCTCTCACACTCTCTTCCTCCCTCTCTCATCTCTTTCTTTCCTTCTCTCTTTTTCTCTATCTCTCCCCCTCTTGCTCTCGAGCGGCAAGCGAGCAGCTGGGCGGGCGGGTGAACGGGCAAGCGAAGCGGCCGGGCGGGTGGGCGAACGGGCAAGCGGAGCGGCCGGGTGGGCGGGTGAACGGGCAAGCGAGCAGCCGGGTGGGCGGGCGAACGGGCATGCGAGCCGCCGGGCGGGTGGGTGAACGGGCAAGCGGCAAGCGATCTTGGGGTTTCCCCTTTGCCTGGGCGGCGGGAAGACCCAGGGAAGGTTTCTTCGGCCGCCCAACAGCTGATCTGCTCCGCAGCGCGGCAGCAGCGAGGAGCCGAAGATGGGGTTTCCCCGTTGCTGTTGGGCGGCCGAAGGAACCTTCCCTGGGTCTTCCCCGCTGCCCACACGCAAACTCCACCATCTGCGCATGTGCGGCCATGGAAAAAGGGGCGCGCATGCGCAGATGGTGTTTTTACTTCCGCAACACTACATCCCGAAAAATCGATTATCGCGAGGGGTCTTGGAATGGAATCGGTAGAGGTCAACAGTGGATAGTCTAAAGGTAAAGTTTTGGAGGTTTGGTGATGAAACAACAGAGTCCAGTAGTGAGTTTCGTGTGTTAACAACTCAGTTGCTGAAGTCATATTTTCTACAGTTGAGTTTGGAGCAGTTTACTTTGAGTTTGTATCTGTTATATGCTTGTGTATTGTTGTGGTTGAAGCTGAAGTAGTCATTGACAGGAAGGATGTTGTTGCAGATGATTTTACGTGCTATGCTTGGGTTGTGTTTAAGGCGACGAAACTCCCAATTTTCTAAGCCTAGGATTGTAAGTCTAGTTGCATAGGGTATTCTGTTGCGAGTGGAGGAATGGAGGGCTCTTCTCGTAAAGTATCTCTGGATGCTGTCTAATGTATTTATGTCCGAAATGCGGTGTGGGTTGCAGACAGATGAGCTGTATTCAAGGTTGTGCCCAACTCTAGGGGTGTTACTCATCTCTGTTTCCTAGCCAAGGGAACCAGCGTTGTCTGAAGAATGTGGCCAGCACAACTATATGCTGAGGTGCACGGAACACGGATATTGTCCCAATGAAGTGGTACCTATTTATCTACTCACATTTGCCTGCTTTCCCACTGCTAAGTGTTGTGGTTGGCTCTGGCCCAGCTCCTGCCCCAGGGAATGGGGAGGTGGATGCAGGGGAAGCTTCAACATGTCACAGGCCTGTGTTATTGCCGACAGAATCAGTTCAAAGTTTAGTTTCCTCGAACGAAGAGGAAGGTGGGAGTGACTCGGCAGAGGAGGGCTTGGCACACAGCCAAGGCAGTCAATCTTCCTTATCTTCTATTGCTTCAGATGATGACGTGTTGGACCCACGCAAGCGCAGAATTATGCGTAGAAGAGACCAAGTAAGAACATACTGTATTACAGAAATAAGGGAGGCCACCTGTGTTTGGGTGGGGCTCCAGTAATTAGGGCTGCTGCTATAAATAGCAGCATGTGGGTTTGGTCATTGTGGAAGAATATCTGTTGCAGTTCTTCGTCAGGTATCTTGTGTGCTGGACTTTGTTGTTTTTTCACATCTTTGAAACCAAAGCAGAGCAACGTATGTGTGTGTGTGTGTCTCACTTCCTTGGAAGAAAAAGGGGTGTGAAGTTTCTCCACAGCTGCTGGCTAAGTACTTAATTACTGCTTAAGGGAAATTGTATAGACTACCCGGTTGTTTTGGGAAGAGTGCTCTTTGCAATACAAAAAGAGTGCTTAGTTTATTTTGACTTTTGTGATAAAGAACATTGTTTTGAATTTTCAAATGTGTGTCTGTGTGTCTGAAATTTGTATCCTTGAATTTTGTATCCTTGAGGCTCCTATCAGAGAGCCCGGCAGAACACTAAGTAGGCAGGACCTGTGCCAGGACAGGGGGTCACTCTATCACATGGTTCTTGGATCTCAAACTGCCAACCACCCAGCCTACAAGCCTAGTGTCTTAACCGCATCTATTGAAATGGTTTCCTAGAATAATCCTTGTGGTATCTACCTGCAAATGGTTGGTCCACATGTAATGTTTTCCTTGCTACAAATGTTTTGTGTTTGTGTTTTTGCAGAATCTGGTCATTGAATTACTGCCCCTTTTGCAAGGAAACCTTTCTCATCTCCAACTCCACTTCAGGCCTGGAGAACAGCTGTCCACAAGAGGCTCTGTCCTTGGATCTTGGAATGTGCCTATGGACACCTAGTAAGTGGTATTTTTGTGTCTCAAGTACAACTGGAGAGAATGAGGTTATCCCAGTGGTGGTGAACCTTGCTCGCACATATCCATGGTGCCCCTGTGCATGCGCATAATCTCCACCGTCCCTGCACCCAGTGAGGCTTTGTTTGAGTGTGGGTCGGTGTGAGATATGGAGCTTCGAGGCTGGGAAGGGCTCCACGTGCTTTCCTGCCATCTACATGGACAGTTTGTGAAGGCAGGCAAGGGGAAGGCCACGTTGAAGGCAGGAAAGCAGGTCAGGGCAGTGGGGAAGCGAGGTAGCAGCCTACTCCCTTCCCCTCAGTCCTGCCATGGTTGGTGGCCTTCCAAGGGAAGGGAAGGGAAGAAAGAGAAAGAAAGAATAAAAGGAAGGAAGGGAAGGAAGGAAGGAGGAGGAAGGAAGGAAGGAAAGGGAAGGAAAGGGAAGGAAAGGGAAGGAAGAAAGAAAGAAAGAAAGAAAGAAAAAAGGGAGGAAGGAAAGAAAGAAAGAAAGAAAGAAAAAAAAAGGAAGGAAGGAAGGGAAGAAAGAAAGAAAGAAAGAAAAAAGGAGGAAGGAAGGAGGAAGGAAGGAAGGCAAGGAAAGAATGAAAGAAAGAAAGAGAAAAGGGAGGAAGGAAAGAAAGAAGGAAAGAAAGAAAGAAAGAAAGAAAAAAGGAAGGAAGGAAAGAATGAATGAAAGAAAGAAAGAAAGAAAGAAAGGAACCCCACATTTTGATTGCTAAGCAAGAGTGTTGTTAAGTGAGTTTCACTACATTTTACAAGTTGGCCACACCCATCCGGTAACCTGACCACCAAGCCCTGCCCACCTGAGGCTACGCCCACCAGACATCAAGGCACACCCACATAATAAACCACACCCACAGGACCAGTAGGGGTATTTTTCACATTTCACCCCTGGTCAAAACCATGTCATACAGTAAAGGGCTGCCAAAAAAATTATTACCACACTGTGGGCATGGCTTATTTTGTGGGTGTGGCTTACCGGCCATGTGACCAGGTGGGAGTGGCTTGATGATCATACGACAGGGGTGGTGGCTTAAAGGTCATGTGACTGGCTTAAAGGTGGCCAACTTGACATCACTCATGTCAAGGGTTTGGGTTAGGATTAGGCTGTCTGGCCTCTCCTCGCCTCAAAGAGATACGATTTCCTTTACTATTACTGAACATCCAAAATATACCATATAATTCTATGTATATATGCCATATGCGTACATACATATTACACACAGGCACACAAAAATATACATTATCTACTATATAAACTGTATGTGTATGTACACACGAACACTCACAGCTCTTCTAAAATTATACACATTCAACCTCATTTACTGCAATAGGAAAAACACATCCAGAGCCCGGAAGGGGGGGGGGACATCAATTTTTTTCTACTGGTTCTGCGTACCTGACCGTACCTGTAGGAGCCCATCCCTGATGTCATACTAGTGAGGATGGGTTGTTTTTTTCTGTTTGCCTTTAAGTCCGTGTTTGACTCCTCATAACTGCATGGACTAACTCTTGCAGTTTCCTTTGTAAGTTTTTTTCAGAGTGGATTTTCCCTTACTCTCTACTTTGGGTTGAGGAACAGCGACTGGCTCAGTTTTATTTATTTATTTATTTATTTCATTTTTCATTTCATTTCATTTATTGGATTTATATGCCGCCCCTCTCCGAAAACTCAGGGCGGCATATTTATTAGATTTGTATGCCGCCCCTCTCCGTAGACTCGGGGCGGCTCACAACATATAATAAAACAATTTCACAACAAATCTAATAAATTTAAAACATGTAAAAAAAACCATTATTAAACCAGACATACACACAGACATACCATACATAAATTGTATAGGCCCGGGGGAGGGGGGAATGCCTCAATTCCCCCATGCCTGACGGCAGAGGTGAGTTTTAAGGAGTTTATGGAAGGCAAGGAGGGTGGGGGCAGTTCTAATCTCCGGGGGGAGCTGGTTCCAGAGAGTCGGGGCCGCCACAGAGAAGGCTCTTCCCCTGGGACCCACCAGACGACATTGTTTAGTTGACGGGACCCGGAGAAGGCCAACTCTGTGGGACCTAATCAGTCGCTGGGATTCGTGCGGCAGAAGGCGGTCCCGGAGATATTCTGGTCCGATGCCATGAAGGGCTTTATAGGTCACACTTTGAATTGTGACCGGAAATTGATCGGCAACCAATGCAGACTGCGGAGTGTTGGTGTAACATGGGCATGCCTTGGGAAGCCCATAATTGCTCCCGCAGCTGCATTCTGCACGATCTGAAGTTTCCGAACACTTTTCAAAGGTAGCCCCATGTAGAGAGCATTACAATAGTCGAATCTCAAGGTGATGAGGGCATGAGTGACTGTGAGCAGTGAGTCCCGGTCCAAATAGGGCCGCAACTGGTGCACCAGGTGAACCTGGGCAAACGCCCCCCTCGCCACAGCTGAAAGATGGTTCTCTAATGTGAGCTGTGCCCAATCTCATGGTTAAAGTGAGATTAGAACTCATGATCTCCCATTCCCTAGCTTTGTGTTTCACCACTACACCAAGGTTGTTTTTTAAATATACTGCTCAAAAAATAAGGGGGGGGGAACAGTTAAAAAAACACACAATATAACTCCAATTAAACCAAACCTCTGTGAAATCAAACTATCCTCTTAGGAAGCAACACTGATTGACAATTGATTTCACATGTTGTCAGCACATTCAACTTTGTACAGAACCAAGTATTCAATGAGAATATTCCATTCATTCAGATCTAGGAGGTGTTCTTTGAGTATTCCCTTTATTTTTTTGAGCAGTGTACATTTTTAAGGTATGGTTTTTACATTGTTCTATATTTTTATGTATAAACGTTGTATGTTTATTTATTTATTGGATTTGTATGCCGCCCCTCTCCGTAGACTCAGGGCGGCTAGCAACAGTAATAAAAAACATCATATAAATCCAATACTAAAACAACTAAAAAACCCTTATTCTAAAACCAAACATCCCTATAAACAAACATAGCATGCATAAATTGTAAAGGCCTAGGGGGAAAGAATATCTCAGTCCCCCCATGCCTGATGGCAGAGGTGGGTTTTAAGGAGCTTACGAAAGGCAAGGAGGGTGGGGGCAATTCTAATCTCCACGGGGAGTTGGTTCCAGAGGGCCGGGGCCGCCACAGAGAAGGCTTTTCCCCTGGGCCCCGCCAAACGACATTGTTTTGTTGACGGGACCCAGAGAAGGCCCACTCTGTGGGACCTAACCGGTCGCTGGGATTCATGCGGCAGAAGGCGGTCCCGGAGATACCCTGGTCCGGTGCCATGAAGGGCTTTATAGGTGATGATCAACACTTTGAATTGTGACCGGAAACTGATCGGCAACCAATGCAGACTGCGGAGTGTTGGTGTTACATGGGCACTTTTGGGAAAGCCCATGATAGCTCTCGCAGCTGCATTCTGCACGATCTTGTTGCACAGAATCGGGTGCTGTCAGGAATGGGTGGTCTATCAATCTAATGAAAAATA
This sequence comes from Erythrolamprus reginae, assembly GCF_031021105.1. NCBI lineage: Eukaryota > Metazoa > Chordata > Lepidosauria > Squamata > Dipsadidae > Erythrolamprus > Erythrolamprus reginae. Next base: position 45,929,712 of record NC_091958.1, read on the forward strand.
AATAAATAAATAAAATATTCTTCCCTTGGTAGACTGTTCCTTCTGGCTTCAACATCCACACCTACAAGCTCACTTCCAGCAGACATTGGTGAGATCCATGGAAGATAGCTGTCTCTGTGCTATCTCCCTCTGCGCTCTGCAAGGTATGTGTCCAATGCGACTGTTTAAAAAGTAGCGTAATGTTGATTGATATTGCTTCTTGATTGATATTTCTACGAACAATACATTCGTGCCCAGAAAAAACTTAATGTTATTGCTTTCAACCTGCTTCTGATCTGTTCAAACTAAAATAGAGGATCTGTGGTGACCCAGATATTAATATAGATCTGTGCCCATCAGTCCCTGCCAGAAAAACCAAATGATAAAGAGGGCGGATGTTGAGTTTTGATACTGAAGAGACAGGAGACTAGTGGAGTGCTTTCAACTGTTCATTAGGTTATGTTCTGTCGGGCTCTCTGGTGGATTCCTCCCAAAAATTCACAGGTACAAATTTCAGGCACACACACGTTTGAAAATTCAAAACAATGTTCTTTATAATGAAAATTCACTTAAACCAAGCCCTCTTTTGGTATAGCAAAGAGCACTTGTCTCCAAACAAACCGGTAATTTGTACAAGTCCCTTATCAGTTCTGTGATACTTAGCTTGCAGCTGTGAGGCAATTCACAGTCCTTCTTCTTTCACAAAGTGAAACACACTTTGCCCTGGTTTAGTTTCAAAGCGGGGGAAAATCAGCACACAAAAGGTCAAAGTCAGTAAAGCAGTCACGAAACACAGATAATCAGATAATCCTCCACAATGGCCAAACCCACAGGCTGCTATTTATAGCAGCCCCACTAATTACCACAGCCCCACCCAACCACAGGTGGCCTCATTTTCTTTGATAATAATCTCTCAGTTGTTGTTGCCTATGCATCGCTCTCCGCATGCGTGGCTGTATCATGAACTCTTGTTCTGAATCCAAGGAGGAGCTAGAGAATTGATCTCCTTCTGAGCTGTCTGCCACACTCTCCTCCTCCCTGTCACTCATGTCTTCTTGGTCAGAGGAGCCTTCATCATCAGATTCCACGGGGGGCAAAACAGGCCTGCAGCATGTGGATGTCTCCCCCACATCCACAGTCCTTGGGGCAGGAGCTGGGCCAGAGCTAACCACAACAGGTTACAGGGAGCAACTTCCAGTATTTGTTTATTTATTTTATTTGTTTGTTTTGTGAAGTACGTATTGGTGGTATACAAAGATATAATAATATTTATATACATGATACAAGTAAAAGAGAAACATTAGGACAGAGGATGGAAGGCACGCTGATGCAGTTATGCACGCCCCTTACTGACCTCTTAGGAATCGGGAGAGGTCAACAGTGGATAGTCTAAGGCAGGGGTCCCCAAACCTTTTACACAGGGGGCCAGTTCACTGTCCCTTGGACTGTTGGAGGGCCAGACTATAAAGAAAACCTATGAACAAATCCCTATGCACACTGCACATACCTTATTTTAAAGTAAAAAACAAAATGGGAACGTACTATTTAGAGGGGGGGGAAGAAGTTTGAAATTCATATATGTTTATGTTTTGTTTTTAATTTTCTTTTGTTAACATCTGATTGGCTATACAAGGTTTTCTTGGCTTATAGAAAAATGTATAAAGAAAGAAGAAAGCACTTTGGCATAATGGTTAATAAGTTAGAAATGTAATTGATGTTGTACTTTTTTGAGGAGGGAATTTAATTAAAAGAAAATGAATGTAACTGGATGACAAAATTAGAAAAAAAAACTTTTGCAACTTTTTTGATGATTGATATTAGTTACTAACAAAATACCACATTTTATTCATGGAAAATTAGATGTGCTCCTGTCACTCACCCGCGGGCCGGATAAATGGCCTCAGCGGGCTGCGTGTGGCCCGCGGGCCGTAGTTTGGGGACCGCTGGTCTAAGGATAAAGTTTTGGGGGTTAGGTGATGATATTACAGAGTCAGGTAGTGAGTTCCATGCAACAACTACTCGTTTACTAAAGTCGTATTTCCTGCAGTCGAGTTTGGAGCGGTTTACTTGACGTCTGCATCTGTTGTGTGCTCGTGTGTTGTTGTGGTTGAAGCTGAAATGGTCGTTGACAGGAAGGACATTGTAGCAGATGATTTAGCAGTATACAAAAAAAAAAAGATTTATCAGTAGCAGTATACAAAAGGTAGGGGGTTGAAATAGGGAGCCAATCCGGCAGGAAACCAATCAGAATTTCCCTACTTTACTTCCCTGATTGTCACATGTGGGCAGCAGTGGGCTACTAGCCGGAACGCTAAATTGGGCTCGCTACCGCAGTTCGTAATTGGTTGCAGGGCCGGCGCTATTTTGCTTCTATTCCTGTGGAGATAGCAAAATCACGCATGGAACCGCAGGTGCGCCTGTCTTTCGGCATGCGCGGAACCCAAAAAACCTCGTTGAAACATGGGCCCACCTGCGGCTCCATGCGAGATTTTTCTACCTCCACAGGTGCAGAAGCAAAATCGCGCTGGTCACATAAGCACTCGTGAGCTGCAGTGGCAAGCCCAAATTATTTATTTAATCTATCTATCTATCTATCTATCTATCTATCTATCTATCTATCTATCTATCTATCTATCTATCTATCTATCTATCTATTAAATTTGTATGCCGCCCCTCTCCGTAGACTCGGGATGGTTCACAGCAGTGATAGAAACAATGTACAATACAAATCTAATAATACGAAGTTAAAAACCCATAATTTAAAAAACATGCACACAACACACCATACATAAATTATATAGGCCTGGGGAAGATATTTCAATTCCCCCATGCCTGAAGGCAGAGGTGGGTTTTGAGAAGTTTACGAAAGGCAAGGAGGGTGGGGATAATTCTTATCTCTGGGGGGAGCTGGTTCCAGAGGGCCGGGACCGCCACAGAGAAGGCTCTTCCCCTGGGTCTCGCCAAATGACATTGTTTAGTCGACGGGACCCGGAGAAGGCCAACTCTGTGGGACCTAACCGGTCGCTGGGATTCGTGCAGCAGAAGGTGGTGCCGGAGATATTCTGGTCTGATGCCATGAAGGGCTTTATAGGTCATAACCAACACTTTGAATTGTGACCGGAAATTGATCGGCAACCAATGCAGACTGGCTAGTAGCCCACCGTTGTGTGTAGGCCTCATATTACAAGCCTGACTTCCATCTTTCTTGTCTTTCCGCAGAACTGAATTTTACCTGCTCTGATACTACGTTGAAACTGTCCGGTCGGATGCTGGCCACGTCACTGGAAGAGCGGGAGCGCCTTACCAAATGGCAACAAAAATTCTCCTCCAGTTCCCACCCATTTTCTGTGGATGGGATATTTCTCAGAGCTAATGCACCCTGTGCATCTTCTAGTGAACTGGTACCAATATCTAAAGGTGAGCCGGTCACGTGGTGACCGAAGATTTGGTGGCTGCAATGCTAAGGAATCATTTATTTTTATGGATTTTTTTCCCCACTGTAAATTTTATAAGAAAAAACCCCGAGGATCCAATTATGAATGGGTTGGGGTGGTTTTTTTGCAATACTCTAAATTGAAAAGAAACTGTCATGCGATTTAGATAAGCTAGAGTTAGAAACCTTGTGACTGTTACAATACATGGCATTTTATTCTGTACAAAAACTATTCATTCGGAAATGAGTTAGTCGCACCCAGCAATGTTCTGAAAAGCTCAGTACGTACATACACAAAAGAGTTCTGATTTAATTTTATTGGAACTTTGGCGTTATGACTGATTGTCAGTTTTATTTGGGGGGATTCAATGCTCCCGAGAGTGTTTTCTTGTTTTGGGTGCGCTAGGTGGGACAGTTGACATTAATTCCATAAACCAGTGATAGTGAACCTATTTTGGTTCACGTTCAGGGGTGAGCTGCTATCCGGACGGGGCAGAACGCAGTGGGGTAGCGAAAATGGAGCTCCACCCCAGAGCACCCAATTTACACTGAAAGATGTTGAAAGAAAATGCAGGGCGTCCTGCATAAGCCACGCCCACAATGTGGTAGTAAAAATTTTGGTAGCCCTTCACTGAGTGTGTGTGTGCTAGCACATGTGCACATGTCCACTCTACACCCATTCCCTCCCCCCATGTATAAACACCCCTCACACTCCTGTGCATACACACAATTCCCCCCCCCCATCTCCGAGCATGCGCACAGGCTTCACAGGCCTAGAACGGTGAAAAAACAGCCAAATAGGCAAACCGGAAGTTCAGAAAAACAGACTTCCGGTTTGCCCGTTGAGCTGTTTTTTGCACTCTGGAGCTTTCAGGAAAGCTTACTGAAACCTTGGAGCGCAAAAACCAGCACAACGGGTGTTCTGTCAGGCTCTCTGGTAGAACCCTCCCGAAAATGCACAGATACAATTTCAGACACACACACGTTTGAAAATTCAAAACAATGTTCTTCATACTGAAAATGCAAATAAACGAAGCCCTCTTTTGGTATAGCAAAGAGCACTCGTCTCCAAACAAACTGCTAATTTGTACAAGTCCCTTATCAGTTCTGTGATACTTAGCTTGCAGCTGTGAGGCAATTCACAGTCCTTCTTCTTTCACAAAGTGACACACACTTTGCTCTGGTTTAGTTTCAAAGCGGGGAAAAATCAGCACACAAAAGGTCAAAATCAGTAAAGCAGTCATGAAACACAAGGATCAGATAATCCTCCACAATGGCCAAACCCACAGGCTGCTATTTATAGCAGCCCCACTAATTACCACAGCCCCACCCAACCACAGGTGGCCTCATTTTCTTTGATAATAATCTCTCAGTTGTTGTTGCCTATGCATCGCTCTCCGCATGCGTGGCTGTATCATTAACTCTTGTTCTGAATCCAAGGAGGAGCTAGAGAATTGATCTCCTTCTGAGCTGTCTGCCACACTCTCCTCCTCCCTGTCACTCATGTCTTCTTGGTCAGAGGAGCCTTCATCATCAGATTCCACCAGGAGCAAAACAGGCCTGCAGGATGTGGATGTATCCCCCACATCCACAGTCCTTGGGGTAGGAGCTGGGCCAGAACTAACCACAACAACGGGGAAACTCGAAGTCCATTTTTCCAAACTTCCGGTTTGCCTGTTTGGTTGTTTTTTGCATTCCTAGGCTTCAGGGAAGCCTCTTGAGGGCAAAATGGTCTTTCACAAGCCCCAAAATCAGCTGGTTAGCATGCATATGCATGCTGGAGCTGACATAGAGCAACGCTCAGTGAAGGGCTACCAAAATTTTTACTACGGCACTGTGGGCGTGGCTTATGCAGGACGCCCTGCATTTTCTTTCAACATCTTTCAGTGCAAATTGGGTGCTCTGGGGTGGAGCTCCATTTTTGCTACCCCGCTGCGTCCCCACTCCATCCGGCCAGCAGCTCACCCCTAGCAACGCTTTATGGCTCCACATGCCACCTACTGTGCCATAGGTTTGCCATCACGGACATAAACCATTAAAAGAAAGTTTGGATGAACTTAGCCCTTATATTAATGACGCCTTTTTTTAAAAAAAATTAAATATTGCATTAAAAAATTGCTGTTTTAAATAAACAGAGTGTTGTCTGGGTACAAATAATTTTAGGAAATAATAATAATAATAATGATTTTTCCTCTTTTTCCACAGCTCCATTTCAAGCCTGGGAAATTGCTTTTTTGGTCTTGGGTTCCATTTTGCTCATAGTGCTGTTAATCGGTGGAACTGTCTTTTGTTTAAAAAGGTAAAAAGAGAGAAAGAGAGGGGGGAGGGAGGGAGAGGGAGAGAGAGGGAGGGAAGGAGGGAGGAAGAGAGAGAGAGAGAGATGCTTTCCGGATTTGTGCTATAGATTATGACCTATAAAGCCCTTCATGGCATCGGACCAGAATATCTCCGGGACCGTCTTCTGCCGCACGAATCCCAGCGACCAGTTAGGTCCCACAGAGTTGGCCTTCTCCAGGTCCCGTCGACTAAACAATGTCGTTTGGCAGGACCCAGGGAAAGAGCCTTCTCTGTGGTGGCCCCGACCCTCTGGAACCAACTCCCCCCAGATATCAGAGTTGCCCCCACCCTCCTTACCTTTCGTAAGCTCCTTAAAACCTACCTCTGTCATCAGGCATGAGGGAACTGAGATATTCTTTTCCCCCTAGGCTTATAAGATTTATGCATGGTATGTCTGTATGTATGATTGGTTTCTTAAATTGGGATTTTTTACATTACTTTTAATATTAGATTTGTTCATATTGTCTTTTTACTGTTGTTAGCCGCCCCGAGTCTACAGAGAGGGGCGGCATACAAATCTAATAAACAAATAAATAAATAAATAAATAAATAAATAAATAAATAAATAAATAAGTAAGTAGGGAGGGAGGGAAGGAAGGAAGGAAGGAAGGAAGGAAGACAAATCTAGGAATCCAAATATGAATCTAACAATACTGATTCAGTATGAACCTGACTCCATCATCCTGTATGGATGATGGCGTCAGATTGCCCAATCTGGTACCCACTCAATACAGCAATACAGGTATTCCTTGATATTATAACCATACCTTTAATGACTCTTGGAAGGTATAACAGCACTGAAAAAGTTATTTAGGGCTGTTTTTCACACGTACAACCGTTGCATCTCCATCATCATGTGACCAAAATTCAGATGCTTAACAACTGGCTCATATTTATGAAGGTTGCAGTGTCCTGGAGTCACGTGATCTCCTTTTGTGACCAATGGGGAAGTCATTGCCCCCTACCCCCAGTGCTGTTAAAACTTTGAAATGGCTGTTGAACAAACGGTTGCAAGTTGAGAATTATCTATATTTGTTTTAACTTATTTTGGCACATTTCCAATCTTCTTTGCCAGAGCTCAAGTTCCAGCATCCCTGAAACCTTTGCTCATTTTCTGTTCATGTGTTTTTGCCTGTTGTGTGACCCCAACATCTAAAAATTGTAGTACAAATATTGAAGTATGCATTAGCAGTTCTTCCTCTTCCTCAAAGAATGACCTCAATCAGGTTGGATGGGGAAATGCTTGCATATACTTAAGAAGAAATTTATGCAAATATAACTATCACCTATACAACATGCTATTGTAATAGAGGGCATATCTTTCTAGCATGCTGCTATGTACTTTATACCGAAGATTAAAAGCTGTAGAAAACTAATGGCATCCATAGCAATTAGAACATAGGATTGTTTATTTTGCTATGATTTGTTGAATAATCTGACCTGGCTCACATATAAAGTTAAGCCATTAACCACAGGCATTTTGTGTGTGTTTTTGAATTCTTAAAAGACAGATTTCAGATTCCAACATGTCCCTGCTTGCTTACTCTGAGCTAAAATGTGCTCAGCTTCCTTAACTTAACTTCCTTAACCTTCCTTTATTTATTTATTGCTTTTATATTTTTGTATTTATTATATTATTTTGTAAGCCGCCCTGAGTCCTTCGACATTGGGCAGCATAGAAGCCGAATGAATGGATGGATAGATAGATAGATAGATAGATAGATAGATAGATAGATAGATAGATAGATAGATGATAGATAGATAGATAGATTAGATAGATAGATTAGATAGATAGATAGATAGATAGATAGATAGATTAGATAGATAGATAGATAGATAGATAGATAGATAGATAGATAGATAGATAGATTATATAGATAGATAGATTATATAGATAGATAGATAGATAGATAGATAGATTAGATAGATAGATGATAGATAGATGATAGATAGATAGATAGATGATAGATAGATAGATAGATAGATAGATAGATAGATAGGATAGATAAATAGATAGATAGATTAGATGGATAGATTAGATAGATAGATAGATAGATAGATAGATAGATAGATTAGATAGATAGATTAGATAGATAGATAGATAGATAGATTAGATAGATAGATGATAGATAGAAAGATAGATAGATAGATAGATAGATAGATGATAGATAGATAGATAGATAGATAGATAGATGATAGATAGATAGATAGATAGATAGATAGATAGATAGATCGAGATAGATTAGATATAGATAGATAGATAGATAGATAGATTAGATATAGATAGATAGATAGATTAGATAGATAGATAGATAGATAGATTAGATAGATAGATGATAGATAGATAGATGATAGATAGATAGATAGATAGATAGATAGATAGATAGATAGATAGACAGACAGATAGATTGGATAGATAAATAGATAGATAGATTAGATAGATAGATAGATAGATAGATGATAGATAGATAGATAGATGATAGATGATAGATAGATAGATAGATAGATAGATAGATGATAGATAGATTGATTGATAGATAGATCGATAGATAGATAGATCGAGATAGATGGATAGATGGATGGATAGATGGATAGATGGATAGATGGATAGATAGATGATAGATAGATAGATAGATAGATAGATAGATGATAGATAGATAGATAGATTGATAGATAGATAGATAGATAGATAGATAGATAGATAGATAGATAGATAGATAGATAGATGATAGATAGATAGATAGATGATAGGTAGATAGGTAGTGTTCTGTCTGGGTTTTCCCAGACCTCAACACCAACTGAAAAAACAGCCAGACACTCTGGTAAAAGCCAAAAGTATTTTATAGCTGGAAAAAATAAGCACAAAGGAAAACCTGTCTTCACAACAGACAGGCTATAATACGTTACAGCAGGGTCCTGATGTCCAGTCAATACCACAAGCTTCTTGCTGGCACACCCCCCCAAGGTTTCAATAGTCCAAGGTACAAACCAGGATTGTAAGCCACCAAAGTTCACAGACAGGTCTCACGAATCTCCAAGATAAAACTCCACAAGCCAGGAAGGGTGGGTCCGCCTTTTATCCTTTCCCAAGAGCACCACATCCAAACCCAGCTGTGACCTCTAATGCTGGAAATACTTAGCCAATTGAGTCCGTCTCTGATTAGCTCTCCTTTGTCGCATATCTATGATGTCTTGAGCATTTTCCCCTAAGGAATCCAGGCTGCTTGCTGGGGAGAGCTCCCCCTGGTGGGACTCTGGCTGTCCTTCTTCTTCAGCCTGGGATTCCTCTTCCTCGTCAGTCTGCACCTCCTGTTCCTCAGCCTCTCCCTCTGAGCTGGAAACCGACAGAAGGTCAGCCATTCCCGGAGGGGTCCCAAACTGAACCACAACAGGTAGATAGGTAGATTAGATAGATAGATAGATAGATAGATAGATAGATAGATAGATAGATAGATAGATAGATAGATAAACAGATAAACAAACAAACAAACTGCATTACCGAGGACTAAGGACAGTTGGTGACTTCATGAATTAAAAGAAAAAGAATGCAGAGATCAGTTCCAATTACAGCCCAGAAATCAATATTGGGTTTCTTACCGGTACGGGCCACAGTGCACGGCACCAGTAGTAAAAATGGCGGAGTGCGCACAGCTCCAGATGAGATTTTGCTTCTGCGCATGTGCAGGAAGTAAATTCTCGTGAGAGGCCACGCTGTGTGTGAGATTTTGTCAATTTCTTGCTTTTGTGCACGCCCCGAAGCAAAAGAACCCACCAAAATCTCTCTCTCATGCGCATTCTCTCGTGGGATTTTTGCTTCCTGCGCATGCACAGAAGCAAGATCTCGCCGGGATGCACCCGTCCGCCCGCCGGTCACCTGGAGCAGACAAACTCTGCCCGCAGCCTGCAGTTCGATTCTGACCACCTCGAGTTTGATTCGGCCTTTCACCCTCCGAGGTTGGTAAAACAAAGAACCAGATTGTGGGTGGCAAGATGTTGACTTTGTAAACCCCTCTGTTGTGTAACATGCTATTGGGTGGTATGTAACTAAGGGATATTGCTACTGCCATGAAAAGAAGGACTAGGGGTGACAGGATAGCAGTGTTCCAATATCTCAGGGGCTGCCCACAAAGACTAGGGAATCAAGCTATTCTCCAAAGCACCTGATGGCAGGGCAAGAAACAATGGATGGAAACTAATCAAGGAGAGAAGCAACCTAGAACTAAGGAGAAATTTACTGTGGGACAACTTGCCTCCAGCAGTTATAAACGCTCCAATACTGGAAGTTTTTAAGAATTGATTGGATAACCATTTGTCTGAAATGGTATAGCAGAGGTCTTCAAACTTGGCGACTTTAAGACTTGTGGACTTCAACTCCCAGAATTCTCCACCCAGCAATAGCTGGCTGGAGAATTCTGGGAGTTGAAGTCCACAAGTCTTAAAGTTGACAAGTTTGAAGACCTCTGTGGTATAGGATTTCCTGCCTAAGCAGCGGGCTGGACTAGAGGACCTCCAAGGACCCTTCCAACTCTGTTATTCTATGATTCTATGCTTTCTGTTATGGTAGCCTGCTCCAATCCTCTCCCCATATCATTAAGCAAATAAAAGTCACAATATTCTCCTAACCTATTTCCCTCTGGGTTTTTCAGACCGCGGAATTACAACAACATAGAAATGAGTGATCGCTGTGAGATTATTTCAACCATTTGACTCTAGTGGGAAGCGCCGCCATAAAGAAAAGGCTATTTTGGGATCTAATGAAGAGGTAAACCTCAGAAGAACGTTCCAGCCAACTGACCACATTGTAAATGGATCAAATCCCTGGAGCATTTATTTTGAGGATATTTTTCTGTTCTCCCATGGAGTATGAAAAAAACTATCTCTTTATTTTTACAAGTGTCTCTCATTGCCAAGTTGGGTGAAGAGTTGGTGGGGGTGCCATGATATTTTCCCCACCTACCATGAAAAAATAAATAAATGTGTAGCCAAGGTGTTTATTTCCTCCCTGAAATTTGTAATGGAAGTAAAGTGCTTTGCTTATCAGAATCAGAGAGAGAGAGAGAGAAAAAAAGAAAGAAAGGAAGGAAGGAAGGAAGAAAAAGGAAGGAAGAAAGGAAGGAAGGAAGGAAGAGGAAGGAAGAAAGGAAGGAAGGAAGAAAGAGCTGAGAAAAAGGAGAAAACAGAGAAGCAAAACATTTTCTTTAGAGGTAGAAAAATTAAATCCCAATAAATCCAGAATTATTTTTTCAGAGAGGAGAGGAATGGGGTAGGTGGAGATCTGCTTGAGTTACTCCCTCTTCATGGATTGTTAATTGGATGTAAAGTGGCTTCGCTCCTCCTAAGCGTTAGACTGTCTTAATTGTGATGTGTGTTGCCCCTGACAATGAATGTCTCAAGTGTGTTTGTGAAAGAGGACCGCTCTGAGGAGGAGGTTCCTGCTTTCCAGGGAGAGAAAGTCTCAGGTTCATTTCCTAGTTCAGGAAACAGGAAAGATCAGTCCAGGCAAACATTTTCACAAAGCTGTCAGTTCAATTGTCATTTTAAGCTCTGGGCAAAAGAGGTAACTGGATTCCTATGCTCACCTCCCATTTTTCTAAACAACTGAAGTCAGTACGTAGGCCAAAGGAAAAGAAATAAAAAATAAAAAGAAGTCCAAACATTCCACTTTCCCAGAAGGAAACTCAGGAATAAACCATGGTTTATAGTTTGCACCTTGCTCGCATAGCTATCAAATCTGCAGCCTTCAATTTCTTGCTCACAGCAGGAAGACCGCAGCAAAAATTAAAATCCAAAGCAATGACACAAAGAGAAGATGGTATAAATCACGGAGACAATCTTCCATGGGGAAAAGCCCAAATTCAGCATCCTCTGAAATGTACTGTCCCAGAGCCAGCTTCTCATGCATTTGCAGGTGTGAGTACGGGGTCCTTGGTGCTCCCTGATCTTGATTGTATTCTTGCAATTGTTTCTTTACTTAGCAACATCATCAGTGCTGGAAGGGGGTAGCGTTTGCCCTCATAGCATTGATGATGTTATTTAGTTCCGTAATGAGACTTAATCAAACAGGTAGGTGTGACATTTACTTTCAGGCAGGCTTGATTTAACAGGGCTTGTAAAAGCTGCACTTTTGGTGGGGATTGACTTTTAATCAGCTACTGCCCTCTGCTGATCCCCTAACACTGCAGCAATTGCTAATTAATTTTCCCCTCCGTATACTGTATTTTTTGCTCATCTCATCCATACACAGTGGTACCTCTGCCTAAGAACGCCTCTACTTATGAACTTTTCTAGATAAGAACTGGGTGTTCAAGATTTTTTGGCTTCTTCTCAAGAACCATTTTCCACTTACAAACTCGAGCAGGGCTGGAAAAGGCGGGGAGAAGCCTCTGTGGAGCCTCTCTAGGAATCTCCTGGGAGGAAACAGGGCTGGAAAAGGCAGGGAGAAGCCTCCGTGGGGCCTCTTTGGGAGTCTCCTGGGAGGAAACAGGGCTGGAAAAGGCGGGGAGAAGCCTCCGTGGAGCCTCCCTAGGAATTTCCTGGGAGGAAACAGGGCCTCCACCCTCCCTGTGGTTTCCCCAATCGCACACATTATTTGCTTTTACATTGATTCCTATGGGAAAAATTGCTTCTTCTTACAAACATTTCTACTTAAGAACCTGGTCATGTAACGAGTTAAGTTCGTAAGTAGAGGGACCACTGTACTATATCCCATCCATATACAATATTATTATAGAACAGGGCTCTCCAAATTTGGAAACTTGTGGACTTCAACTCCCAGAGTTCCTCAGACAGGATGGGGTGGAGGTTGTTGCCAGGTTTGCCCAGGTGTCAGATTTGGAGACCCCAGTTGCAGAAATAAGAACGAGGGGCTTAGTGACTTAATGACCCTAGAGAAGGTCTCAGCTTAGGCGATTGGAGTCCTAGTTCTACCTACCACCATCCTACATTTTTTTCTATGTTTAAAAAATCAGACTGTTCTCTTGATTTTTCCAGTTCTGGCATTCAGGAAGTTGTGAAATAAATGTTTAATTGCTTATTTGTTGTTCTTTGTCCTCTGATCAAGGAGATCTTACGATTATTATTTTTCACTATCCTTCTTCTGGAAATGTATTTATCTTGTTTATGGTTAATTGTATTTTATTATGTTGTGAGCCACGGGAGTCAGAATGACTGGGTGGCTTATGAATGTACAGAAAAATAAATAAAATAAGAAGTTGGTCCAAATGCAGCTTGCTGATTGATTTTTCAGTTATGAGACCTATCAGGAGGTCTGAAGTTTCTTTTTCTGACAATACATTTAGAGCATTCCCCCCTCCCTTGTTCTTTCTTTTTCAACTTTCATTGGAGATGGATGGCTTCGCCTTCAACTGCCACTGTTACAATTAAAGAAGGGTCCTATACAAATGGGGGAATACCTTCACTTTACTATCCTTTAAAAAAAAAATTATTTCATTTTTTGACACAGTTAAATAAAACAAGTAACAAGTAAACAAAATGAAAGAACAACAAAAAAGGGATACAATACAATAAATATCACATAATACTAAAATTTACAAAAACAAAAACAAAAGCATATAAATACAACATTTGGGAAACAAAAGTTTCCCCCACTTCTTTTTTGATTGTTCGATCAGAGAATTTTCCTTTGTCATTAAGTAATTCTTTTATTTGACGAGTTGCTTTGCTTGAATTTTGATCATTTCTCCATTGTTCTTTTTTTTAGCCAATTGTAAAAATGTCCCCATATCTTATTGTAATCTGAGTCTTCTTTTTCCTCTAGTTTTTTTGACATCCTGTCCATCTCTGCACAGTCTAGTATTTTTTTGATTATTATATTTTCTTCTGGTGTTTTATCTATTTTCCAATACTGGTCATATACTATTCTAGCTGCTGTTAGTATATGAATGGCTAAATATCTTACTTCTTTTTTCATTTTTTTAATTAAAAATACCTAATAAGTATAATTCTGTTTTTTTTTTCCAAATTCTTCCTTCGTTATTTCTTTGAGCCAATCTGTTATCTTATTCCAATAGTTTTTTGCCAGTTTACAGGTCCACCATTGATGATAAAATGTGCCTTTTTCTTTTTTGCACTTCCAGCATAATGGTGAAACTTTTGGAAACATTTTTGAAAGTCTTTCTGGTGATAGATGCCACCTGTAAAACATTTTAGTTGGTTTTCCTTGAAAGCTGTTGATTTTGTCATCTGCCAATTATTAATCCATAATTTTTCCCATTTCTCTCATTCAATTGTATAGCCAAAATTTATCCCCCAACTTATATTTTCTTTTACAATTTCCACTTCTGTTTCATATCTAATCAGATATTTATATATTTTGCCAATTAGTTTTTCATCATCTTTTAGGAGTGTCCTATCCAAATTGCCTCTCCCCACTTGAAAACCATATTCCCATTTATCCTTTTGGTATGCAACTTTTAGTTGTAAATATGTCCACCAATCTATCCTAGTTATAAGTTGTAAGTATGTCCACTTTACTATCCTAGTTATGCTAAGCAACTGAGGCCTTCAGCACTAGGGAGCGGTCAATTAGAAGCACATAAAATATAATGTTCATCCTGCACTTCAGGTAATTCTCTACTTATTTAGCTACCATTCAAGGTTACTACGGCACTGAATAAAGAGACATGAACAGTAAACCAAGTCACACAACATGCTTCATCACAAAGTAGTAACACTATAACAATCCTATGTGAATAAGAGCCATTTTGGGTAATGGTTAAAGCACCAGACTAGAAACCAGGTCCTGCTTTAGGCATGAAGCTAGCTGGGTTCATCTGGAACATTTAAATATGTTCAAGGGTTAAATAAGGATCAGGAGGGAAATGTTTTTAATAGGAAAGTGAACACAAGAACAAGGGGACACAATCTGAGGTTAGTTGGGGGAAAGATCAGAAGCAAGGTGAGAAAATATTATTTGACTGAAAGAGCAGTAGATCCTTGGAACAAACTTCCAGCAGATGTGGTTGGTAAATCCACAGGAACTGAATTTAAACATGCCTTGGATAAACATATATCCATCCTAAGATAAAATACAGGAAATAGTATAAGGGCAGACTAGATGGATCATGAGGTCTTTTTCTGCAGTCAATCTTCTGTTTGTATAAAAAGGTTTCCACCTCTAATATACACTGATTGCTCTCGTGGTTTTGCATGCGCTCATCTCTACAAATCCAGCTTTCTTAACGTTCTCCTCCTAAAGGCAATCCCGCCAATGGCAAAATGCGCAGATCTGGCCCTTTAAGAAACCAAAACAAAAGGGCGGGGTCGTAACCATGGAGACAGAGGCGTCTAAATTCCTAGGTCCTCTTTCCCCTTGTCGCCCTCTTGACACCATCCGGCTGCGCCCAGCTCCGCGGAAGGCGGCAAACGACGTCACGACGAGTGCGACGGAGGAGCAACGGGCCATCTCTGAGGATGTAAGTAGCGGAGAGGGGGCAATCCGTCGCCATCGGGCTCGGAGGCAGCCGCGAGAGTGGCGGCGAGCGGTTCTCCGAGCCGCCGAAGGGCTTCTCGGCAGGGGAGGCTCGGTGGAGGAGCGCGAGGCCGCTTCGGGAGCACGGGAGGCCCGGGACAGAAAGTGGGCAGGGAAGGCTCCTCTGAGGACCGGGTGGGTGGGGAGGCATGCGGGTGGGTGACGTAGCTGACCCCGCCCCCTTTTGGCCTCTTGCTCAAAGTAAGTTCCTGGGAAAGGGGCCTAACGGAGCTGCTCCCCGCTTTTTTCTGGGGGTGGAGGGGTGGGAGGGAAGGGACTGCGTTCCCAATGATCCATTGTAAGGTCTCAAAAGTAATTTTTGCACCACTTGCGGGCAAATGCTTTCCCTGTAAGGTTTTTGTATGGTTTGCGGCTTTTGCAAAGAAGAAATCCTGATTTATTCCACTTTTTTTTTGAAGCGGGGAGAGTTCTGTGCCCCCCTCTTCGATTTTTTTTTTTTAAAAATTGTATTATACGTCCCTTCGATCCAGTTGGATTCTGTGTGGTTTTCAAGGTGCATAATAATGATAATAATAATTATCATTATTATTATTGTTGTGAGCCGCCCGGAGTCTTCGGAGAGGGGCGGCATACAAATCTAATAAATTATTATTAATAATAATAATTATTATTAATAATAATAATTTATTAGATTTGTATGCCGCCCCTCTCCGAAGACTCCGGGCGGCTCACAACAATAATAATGTGTGACTAATGCAACATGATGTATTAAGTGAACGGGTCCAAAGACAGGCTACAAAAACGGTGGAAGGTCTTAAGCATAAAACTTAGGAAAAACTTCATGAACTCAATCTGTATAGTCTGGAGCAGTGTTTCCCAACCTTGGCAACTTGAAGATATTTGGACTTCAACTCCCAGAATCCCCCAGCCAGCTGGGGAATTCTGGGAGTTGAAGCCCAAATATCTCCAAGTTGCCAAGGTTGGGAAACACTGGTCTGGAGGACAGAAGGGAAAGGGGGGGCATGATCGAAACATTTAAATCTGTTAAAGGGTTAAATAAGGAGGGAAAAACAGCAACACAAAATATATATGTTTACGTATACAGACCACGAAAAGGTAATTTGAAAGTGAAGAATATGAGAATGAATACAAATGTGGCTTTTGCATTAAACCTCTTTCATAATAGGTAGTTAGTGTCTTGGTTAAAGAAAAAAGAAAAAGAAGAACAATACATTGAGAAAGTGAGAAAAAATAAAGGAGAAGGAGGAAAAGAGAGAAAGAGAAAAAAGAAAAGAAGAACCATACATGTGTGCAACAAAGACATGTCAACCTCTCTGTTGACTGTCCTGTCACACAGCCTTTATGGTCTTGTTACATTTCTACTGTTTACTGATGTTTTTAGTAATCATTGGTTTATTATGAATTTCGAATTCTAAAACTAACATTTTATCCTGTTGTCTGTTGAACATCTGAGCCACTTTAAATTGTGTGGACTTCAGCTACCAGAGTTCTCCAGCCAGCCAGCTACCAGAATTCTTCCTTCCAGAGATTCGAATAGCCCCCACCCTCCTCGCCTTCTGTAAAATGCTCCCAGGCATGGGGATAATTACCATCTTTCCCCCTTTTTATTATATTTTTGGCCTTACTGCATGATAGATTAGGTTGAATGTGCGTGACTGCATAGCTAGGGTTTTTATTATGTTATTACAGTGATCCCTCGATTTTCGCGATCAGCTGCTGGGCGGCCGCAGCAGCAGCGAGCAGACGAAGATTGGGGTTTCCCCGCCGCCCACGCAAAGGGGAAACCCCGATTCGGCTCCTCGCTGCGCTGCCGAGCAGATCAGCTGCTGGGCGGCCGAAGGAACCTTCCCTGGGTCTTCCCCACCCCCCACGCAAACTCCACCATCTGCGCATGCGCGGCCATGGAAAAAAAGGGCGCGCATGCGCAGATGGTGTTTTTACTTCCGCAACCCTGCATCGCGAAAAATCGATTATCGCGAGGGGTCTTGGAACGGAACCCTCGCGATAATCGAGGGATCACTGTAATGTCTTTTAAATGGATCTAATTTTTATTGTTAGATTTGTAATGTATTGTATTACTGCTATGCTGTGAGCCGCCCCGAGTCTTCGGAGAGGGGCGGCATACAAATCTAATAAACTATAACTATAACTAACTATTTAAAGTGGCTCAGATTGGGAACACTTGATTCAGCAGGCGCCGTTTTCAGCGAGGTGTAATTTGCTGTTGTGTCCACCCAGTGCTTGGGGGGGGACTACAGTGCTTTGCATGAATATTGCTTCGTATCGCCTGCTGGTCTTATCAAGTAGGATGTTTCCACCCCTCTTCTGCCTATATGTTAATTGTCTCTCAATGCTTTTATCTTGTCACTAGGCTGCTCTCTGGAGCTTCTTGCACTCGCTTAGGGATCCGTTAGCAGTAAGCTTTCAGATAAGTGAGGCCCTTCCCTGCAGAGCTGCTTTGGGACTCGGAAGGGGAAAATGGAACTGTCAGGAATGAAAAAGAAGAGTTTGCTAGCCATCAAAGAAAATAATAAAAAGTCCAGCACTAGGTAACCACTGTCTGCATTTTTAAAACTTAACATTCTGTCAGGAACTCTGGAGGGGATAGGGGTGGGAGGGGGGGGGGAGATAGCTTTGCAGTCTACTAGGACTTTCCTGGAGAGCATATGTACAGACAGTGCTCAACTTACAGCCAATACTTCTGTTGCTAAAGGAGGCAGTGAGTTTCGCCCCGTTTTAAGACATTCCTTGTCGCTGCAATTGTTAAGCCGGTAACACCATTGTCCAGTTAATCTGTCTTCCTCATTGACTTTTTGTCACAAGGTTGTCACCTTATCCTGTGGACATTGCAATGGTCATAATTAGGAATCAGTTGCCAAACATCCAAATCTTGACCATGTGACCTTGCGGATACCCCAATGAACTTATGTGTGAAAAACGGTCATAAGTCACGTCCCCACCAACACCCGGTGCCACTGTAATTGTAAACGGTCACTAGACAAACGTTTGAGGACTATTTGTAATTAGAAGTGCTTCTCTTTGCTCCTTTCATAATTTCTACATGTGGCTTTGCCTTCCTTTAAACTTGCTGGGAGTTTTGTGACATGCTTTCATTGTGGTGCGTTGGCCTAGAGGTGGAGCAGTGAGTTCAATCCTAGGTAGAGGCAAGGATGAATAGTATCTGCTGAATAGAACTCCGCATTGGTGACAGGAAGGGCATCCAGCCAGTAAACATTAAGCTCCATTCAGTTCCCCAGATTCCACCCCGCAAGAAATCATGGGGCCATTAAAGGTAGATGCTCATGCTTTTGTTCGGCAACCGAAGATAAACTATAACTCTCTGGCCTTTTGGTTAAAGGGCTCCCTCTCCATCCAAGCGCAAAGACCGGACCGAAGAAAAATCCAAGGACCGGTCCAAGGACAAACCAGCCACAAAGGAGTCTGGCGACAAGGACCGTGGGCGTGACAAAACCCGCAAAAGGCACAGCGCCTCCAGCGGCAGCACCACCACCAGGTAAACAGAATCCCAGTATCCTTGGTTGGTTTCTTAAATTGGGTTTTTTTACATTACTTTTAATATTAGATTTGTTCATATTGTCTTTTTACTGTTGTTAGCCAGCCCGAGTCTGTGGAGAGGGGCGGCATACAAATCTAATAAATAAATAATAAATGAATGAATGAATAAATAAATAAATAAAATCCTTGAAAAAGTGTAAATGCAGGTCCACATTGTTAGTTCCCGGGGGCTAGAAACTCACTTCCTGAGTGGCGGGGGAGGCAGAGTTTCAGAGTTTAAAGCTTATCCCCCTAAGTGGGTAGGGGGCCCCAAGAATGTGAAGAGCCCCATTTCCTGTATGTATTAACATGCATGGTGCCGTACCTATTTGCTTGGTACTGTTTGAAAAGCTTTCATTGTTTTTATGCTTGATGGTGTCAACTGCTCAGAGTCACTTGTTGAGATGGATAGCTGTAGAGGGTCAACCAATGATTGTATTTTTCGGAGTATAAGGCGCACCCCCAAAATGGGTGGAAATGTTTGTGCATCTTATATAGCTAATATTGCGGTGGGGGGAGGGGGTTGATGTGGTGCCGATCAGCTGTTCTAGAATGGGTCACAGTGGCGGCAAACGGGCCAGGTGAATACCAGATGGATGCTGGGAGGCAGAAGCAGGTTTTTTTCCTTGTTTTCCTCTCCAAAAGCAAGGCGCGTTTTATAATTGAACGGGTCCAAAGACGGGCTACAAGAATGGTGGAAGGTCTTAAGCATAAAACGTATCAGGAAAGACTTCATGAACTCAATCTGTATAGTCTGGAGGACAGAAGGAAAAGGGGGGACATGATCGAAACATTTAAATATGTTAAAGGGTTAAATAAGGTCCAGGAGGGAAGTGTTTTTAATAGGAAAGTGAACACAAGAACAAGGGGGCACAATCTGAAGTTAGTTGGGGGAAAGATCAAAAGCAACGTGAGAAAATATTATTTGACTGAAAGAGTAGTAGATCCTTGGAACAAACTTCCAGCAGACGTGGTAGATAAATCCACAGTAACTGAATTTAAACATGCCTGGGATAAACATATATCCATCCTAAGATAAAATACAGGAAATAGTATAAGGGCAGACTAGATGGACCATGAGGTCTTTTTCTGCCGTCAGACTTCTATGTTTCTATGTTTAACACTTTATTTAATTCAACTCAGCTGCCCTTCTCTAACTAACTTTGGGAAGGTCATAATATATTGTCCAAAAAGAAAAACCCCTAATAGAAGCCAAAACAAAATAAATCTATACAGATGGACACAGAAATAACAAGGATTACACCCAACAAGGGGTCTTATTCATGATAACCCAAGGCCCGAGAGGTCTTTTTCTGCCGTCAGTCTTCTATGTTTCTATAGTACGAAAAACACAGTAAATTATTTATTTTATTTTTATTTTTATTTATTTATTTATATATTAGATTTGTATGCCGCCCCTCTCCGTAGACTCGGGGTGGCTCACAGCAATAATAAACAATATATAACAAATCTAATAATTTAAGAGAAACACTAAAAACCCCATTATTAATAGCAAACATACACACAAACATACCATACAATTATCATGTTACGTATTTCCATACACCATGGGATGAGGAGGGTCTTCTACTCGTCTGGGCTTAGGCTCCCATTGTTGCTGTAAGGTTTTGATAGAATTGATCCATTAAAAAAATATTACAGTGTTCCCTCGATTTTTGCGGGGGATGCGTTCCGAGACCGCCCGCGAAAGTCGAATTTCCGCAAAGTAGAGATGCGGAAGTAAATACACTATTTTTGGCTATGAACAGTATCCCAAGTCTCCCCTTAACACTAAACTCCTAAATTACAATTTTCCATTCCCTTAGCAACCATTTAGATTATTACTCACCATGTTTATTTATTAAAGTTTACTTAAAAATATGTTTTTTAAAGGCAGACTAAAGTTTGGCAATGACATATGATGTCACCGGGCAGGAAAAACCATGGTATAGGGGGGGAAAACAGTGAAGTATTTTTTAATTAATATTTTTAAAACACCGTGGTATAGACGTTCCGCGAAGTTCGAACCCGCAAAAATCGAGGGAACACTGTACTTCAGTTCCTCTTTCTTTGATGTATGTGTGAGGTTTATGAGAGCTCCTTGGAAGCATCCCGGGAGTTGATTCTGCTCAGTTTTGGTGATGCATTTGCTGCTTGTCTCCTGTCAGGTCTCGGTCCAGTTCCACTTCCAGTTCAGGGTCAAGTTCCAGCACTGGGTCCAGCAGTGGCTCCAGCTCCTCTTCTGCATCCAGCCGTTCGGGGAGCTCCAGCACTTCCCGTAGCTCCAGCTCCAGCAGTTCTTCAGGCTCTCCGAGTCCTTCCCGGCGTAGACATGACAATCGGAGACGGTCCCGTTCCAAGTGAGTGGACATTGCCTGTGTGTGTGATCAATCTGGACTTGGACGAGGAGGCTTAAAGTCTTGGGAGTTAGGAGCTTGTTTTCACCCATGGCTTTAAATCAGGTTCCCAGTTTGTTGATTCTTTTATGAAGAGTTTCAGATTATTCATAAGACAACCCCCTCCCCACATTATTTTAATAGTGCTATGAATATTAACAGTAACAATGATGACAACAACAATCTTGGATAATCCATTAATGCTTGGAGGTGATGTTGACCACTGGAGAACTCTGCTTTAAAGCTTTGTTGGCGTAATTGTTGAAAATAAAAATTGATAAAAAAATCCCCGGAAGTGGCAAGTCATCAGCAAAGAGTTATAATGCAGAACGCTGTAGACAAAACCCTCATTGTGGCTCAGTTTTGTGTCTGAAGACCCCAAATTCCTTATATGATTTAGTAGAATGTAAATGCCATATTTCTTTTTTCAAATTAACTTTTTAAAAGACCTAAAACCCAGGAGTTTGCCAGCACCTTTTATGACTAACAGATTTTATTAAAAGGCAAAAGCTTTCAAGAGATGTATCTCCTGTTAATGCAGAGTGGCTAGTCATGTAGGATTTAAACTGGGGTGAGGCAGGCAGGTGAGTTTGAATTTATGTAGATGTGAACACAATGGGTTGTTTTTTTTTGCTTACATTGCAATTGTTAATTGATAAGGCGATTCATTGTAATCACATGAATTTGCATAATCAGTTTATCTGCTCTCTTCCCCCCCCCCCCAGCACATTTAAAATCCTACTGTCTGAGGATGAGCGCTGCTGCTCATGAAATCTGGTGCCTTTTAATAACATTTATTAATCAGAAGTGTTGTTACCAAACTACTGTTGTGTTCTGCTGACGCAGCTGTCTTCCTACCCTGAAGAGCCAACATTGAAACGTACATCATCCAGACGCAGTATTGTTTAAATAGCATGCCATTCAAATGGTATTTACTACAAGCTTGCTCCTTAGAAAATGTTCTCTGTTTTCTCCCAAGATCTAAGGCACCCAAGAGAGATGAAAAAGAACGGAAGAGGAGGAGTCCCTCTCCTAAGCCCACCAAAGTTCACATCGGGAGGCTTACCAGAAATGTCACAAAGGTAATTGCAACCCGGCACTTAACTTGATTCAAAAAGAAGAAAAATAAGACCCTGAAGGAGCAGATGGAGTCAAATTGTAAAAGAACTTAGTCTGAGCTCGTGAAAACACAAATATCGTTTCAAGAGGAATAACTCAGGCCTACTCCACTATTACCTGTTCCGAGGCTTTCCCCCACTTCACATACCCAATGCTGTCCAATGCTTTTCTAATAGTGAACCTAATTGAGCTCTCTGCTTCTATTCCCGGTAGTATTTCTGTATTGTTTTTCCTCCAAATATATACAGGAATATACACTGCTCAAAAAAAATAAAGGGAACGCTCAAAGAACACATCCTAGAGCTGAATGAATGAAATATTCTCATTGGATACTTGTTCTGTACAAAGTTGAATATGCTGACAACATGTGAAATTGATTGTCAATCACTGTTGCTTCCTTAGTGGACAGTTTGACTTCACAGAAGTTTGATTTACTTAGAGTTATATTGTGTTGTTTAAGTGTTCCCTTTACTTTTTTGAGCAGTAAATTTTGGCTCAAGATAAGGAAGCAAATGTGAAACAAAAATCCCTCTGCATGGATTTGACTGATACTTCTCCGTTAAAGGCGTAGCTGTTTCTTACTCAATATTCTTTTAGAAGGCTAAAGATAACGAGGAGTCTATAGTGATGTTCCTTTTCCTTTAAGGATCACATCATGGAAATATTTGCTACTTACGGAAAGATCAAGATGATCGATATGCCAGCAGACAGGCTCAACCCCCACCTTTCCAGAGGCTATGCCTATGTAGAGTTTGAGAATCCAGATGATGCTGAAAAAGCACTGAAGCACATGGATGGAGGTAGGTGTCTGGAATGTAACACCAACACTCCGCAGTCTGCATTGGTTGCCGATCAATGTCCGGTCACAATTCAAAGTGTTGGTTATGCCCTATAAAGCCCTTCATGATATCGGACCAGAATATCTCCGAGAACGCCTTCTGCTGCACGAATCCCAGCGACCGGTTAAGTCCCACAGAGTTGGCCTTCTCCGGGTCCTGTTGACTAAACAATGTTGGTTGGCGGGCCCCAGGGGAAGAGCCTTCTCTGTGGCGGCCCCGACTCTCTGGAACCAGCTCCCCCCAGAGATTAGAACTGCCCCTACCCTCCTTGCCTTTCGTAAACTCCTCAAAACCCACCTTTGTCGTCAGGCATGGGGGAATTGAGATATCTCCCCCGGGCCTCTATAATTTATGTATGGTATGTTTGTAGGTATGTCTGCTTAAAAATGGTTTTTTTTTAAACTATTTTAAATTTTAAATTGTATACATTAGATTTGTCATGAATTGTTTTATTGTGTTGTGAGCCGCCCCGAGTCCACGGAAAGGGGCGGCATACAAATCTAATAAATAAAAATAAAATAAAATAAATAAATAAATAAATTTAGAGATTTTAACATTTAACAGCATCCATTGCCAAGGTACCCAAGGCCTGCATTTTCTCCCTCTCCGTGTGTGCTAAAAGAACAATTGCCAACTGGCATTCTAAGCAGGCAGAATTTTAAAATGTGGAAGTAGAAAACAAAGAGAGGTTTGATGGCTACAGCACTCAATATTCTTTCTTCTGTGATACAAACAGGTCAGATTGATGGGCAGGAGGTTACCGCCACAGCTGTTTTAGCTCCTCGTCCAAGACCTATTCCGAGGCGTTTTACCCCACCCAGAAGGATGTTGCTGCCACCCCCTATGTGGCGCCGCTCACCACCACGCATGAGGAGACGGTAAGTTGCCTTAATCAGTGATAGGGATGCCAGCCCTTTCATGCTTATAGATCAAGAAACAAACACTCCAGAAATGCCACTCTGTGGTTGTAGGGTGCAGTGATATCTTAAAAATTTGTCAACATTTCTTACCTCGCACCGAAGAGAAATAAGCAGGGTTATTTGGAGTTTTTTCTTCTCGCACTGTCATCAACGTTTGGACTGTGTAATCTCTTCTCTTGAGTTTCCCCTTAATGGCTCTTGCATTCCTTCTGAATCCCTTCACAGTAAGGCAGGGGTATTGTGTTTAATTGGAAATGCGTCTTTCTCTTCTACTCCTGCCCCTTCACTGAAGAAGTATTTTTGTAGTGGAAGTGTATGTAATTTGTTGCACCTAGTTTGCTGGAGTTTGCAATTGCCAGAAAGCCTGGAAGCCGTTTTTTGTACTGGGACTTCAAGCCTGCCACATTTTAACTACTGTGGGAAACTGATAGGGGATATTGCATGAAGTATGGGTGATATGTAGTCATAATAACATTCTTCTCTCCGAGAGTCAAGGCCATCTTGCCCTGCACCTGGAAGGGAGTAGTTAGCAGGGTATCCAGCAAACCTGGGAAATCAGGGAATTATCAGGGAAATCGGCGGTTCGGGAAATATCAGGGAATTAGTGAAAAAAATAGAATAAGGGGAAAAAACAAACTATTGAAATATTTAAAAGTCTTGGAAAAATCATGTTTTTTAAAAAGATCGCGCTGCCTGGCAGAGTCAAGCAAAAATTAGCATAACTCTGTCAATAACTTGCTTCTTCAGCTACTGATATTTCTCCACGGCTTAGCCGTTTGGTATGACGTCATCTACGACAGCGCCTTAACTAGATCGCAAGTTTCAGGGAAATACCAGGGAATTTTAAAAAGGTTTCCCCCTGGGCACCCTGAGTTAGGGAAAAATCTCCAGTTGAGACGATGCATTGATAAGAACATGTGATGGGTTTATGGGTGCAGAGGAAAGGTCGTGGACTTTCCTTTGGGTGGGCAAAACCTGGAAACTTTCAGAGTCAGGTTTTCCCCATATGTGCCAATATGACATCTCTAATAAATTGGAATGTTGAGGAAACTCAAGCCTCAGAGTTTTCTTTCATTGGGGGCATTATTTGGAACCCTGACATTGGCTCCTTGAAACCGTTCTTTGAGAGCCATTATTGCGGTCACCAAATAAAACTTTGGTTTTATTGTAGAGGGACTGCTGTCCTAGATCAGTGATGGTGAACCTATGGCACGGTGCCAGCCATATCTGCTGGCACGCGAGCCGTTGCCCTAGCTCAACGTGCATGTGTGTGCCAGCCAGCTGATTTTTGGCTCACACAGAGACTGGGAGGGTGTTTTTGGCTTCCAGAGGGCCTCCAGTGGGGGTGGAGAGGGTGTTTATACCCTCCCCTCGGCTTTAGGGAAGCCTTTGGAGCCTGGTAAGGGCAAAATACGAGCCTACTGGGCCCACCAGAAGTAGGGAAACAGGCCATTTAAGGCTTCCAGGAGGCCTCCAGGGGGTGGGGAAAGCTTTTTTTGCCCTCCCCAGGCATTGAATTATGGGTGTGGGCACTTGCGTATGTGTGATAGGAAAAAAGGCTCGCCATCACTGTCCTAGTTCCTTCCAAATGCTCCCAAGAAACTTGAGTTTCCCATTGAGAAAAAAAGACAGACAATAAACAAATAGCCTATAAAAACATCTTTGAATTGTGCCGATTCTACTGTACTGACACAGCTCTTCTTCATCTGAAGCCCTCCCGTCAACCTGTTTCCTTTCAGATCTAGGTCTCCGCGGCGCAGATCCCCAGTTCGCAGGCGGTCCAGATCCAGATCTCCAGGGCGGAGGCGTCACCGCAGTCGATCCAGTTCCAACTCTTCTCGATAAAGCACGGGACTCGGCAGCTGTGGTTTTTTTTAAGTTAAAAGTGCACCCATGTAAAATGGTATTCTTTTTAAAGAAAAAAAATGGAATCAGAATAAAGGAAAGCAAGGGTTGAGAAATGATTAAAAACCCGCTAAGAATCTTGGACCGGATAGGGTGGAGATGTTCCTTTGGTTTTGACATTCTCAAAGATAATTTCTTATTTTAGGCAGAAACCTTTACAATTCCAAGAAAATTGCTTGCTTCTCAGACAGGCCAAAATGACTCAAGACATAATATCTCAGTGTCAAGCTGTTTTTTCCCCCTTTTCACTAAATCAATAAAATTTTATACCCTCGCTTTGTTCCTAATCCTCTCGCCAGCCCAAAACTACATGTTGGCCGTTGGCTGTATTGATTATTGATTTGTCCTAAACTGAAAATACCCCTTAAATTAAAGTGATAACAGAAAAAAAATTCCAGTTCCTGCCAAGAATGCTGTAAATTCTTTTGCTTTTTAGAAGCTGTGCAAAACGCACAAGCTGCAAAAATTGTATTTTCCTGATCTCTTGTCTGGGTGGTGGGTGGGAGCGAGGATTTTGTGATTGGAATAACCGAGGTTTAGTTTCTAAAAGGCCAGAGAGCCTTTAAGTCTGTTGTACAGTCATTACTATAAAGTTTGATTTTTGTATAACTTGGTGGCATCTTGTTGTCATGTTGTGTTTGTACTTGTGTAGAATGATAAATAAACCAATAAGGTTTAGGGTGTGAAAGAATCATTGCTCATTGTAAGTAGTCACTTTGGTTTAATATTTTAGCAAATAAGCTTGCAATAAATGCTGGCGACCACTAGCAAGGATCAGAAAAGCTGTCCAGAGTCTAGGATAGGCTTGCATAACCTGGTGTCATCTGGGTCAGTTAGGACGACTACAATTCGCAGCTAAGATGAATTATCCCAGCATGTGTTGATGGAACTATATGGGGGCGAAGATAATACGTTTAATTTTTTTATTCCATGAACCAGTGTTTCTCAACCTGGGCACCATTAAGATATGTGGACTTCAACTCCCAGAAATGAGAAATCTTGCCATTGACTATTTATTTAGTATTTATTTTTTTGAGTGGGAAGGGACCTTGTAGGTCATCTAGTCCAACCCCCTGCTCAAGCCGGAGTCCCTACACCATTTCAGACAAATGGCAGTCCAATTTCCCCTTGAAAGTCTCAAGTGTGTTGGAGAGTTCGCAATCTCCATAGGGTTCCACTAGTTCAGGGGTAGGTAAACTTGGCTCTTCTGACTTGTGGACTTCAACTCCCAGAATTCTTGAGCCAATCATGCTAGCTCAGGAATTCTGGGAATTGAAGTCCACATGTCATAGAAGAGCCAATTTTGCCTACCCTCTGCACTAGTCGATCACTCTCACCATCAGAAAGTTCCTCCTTATTTCCCGGTTGAATTTCTCTTTGGTCAGCTTCCATCCGTTATTCTTTGGCCTTCTGCTGCTTTGGAAAACAGCCTGACCCCCTCCTCAAGTATTGGAGCCGTATTTTTATATGGTTGGATCTTGCAAACTCTGTTAGTACCTATGTAAAGGGCAGTGACGGGGATGCAGTGGCTAAGATGCTGAGCTCGTTGATCAGAAAGGTTGCCAGCTCGAATCCTTGTGATGCGTAATAGAGTGCTCCCGTTACTTGACCCAGCTTCTACCAACGTAGCAATTCAAAAGCACGTAAAAAATGGAAATAGAAAAATAGGGACCACCTTTGATGGGAGGGTAACAGCATTCAATGAGTCTTCAGCATTGAATCATGCCAGCCACATGACCACAGAGACATCTTTGGACAGTGCTGGCTCTTTGGCTTAGAAACTGATGAACACTGCCCTCTAGAGCTGGGAACAGCTAGCGCACATGCAGGGGAACCTTTACTTTTTAAAGGGCAATTAATCTCAAATCAAATCTGCAGTGGTCTAAAGGTGGAGCTCTTGCCTCAATCAGAAGTTTGTGAGTTCGATTCTAGTTAGGACCTCCTGCTTAGGTAGGGGGTTGGACTAGATGACCTGCAAGGTCCCTTCCAACTCTGTTAATCTGAAATGCAGTGTTGAGTAACTGTTGAGAAGAACTATTATTAAGTGGATCTTCAAAATTACTGCAAGATGTTCAGCAAGAGTCACACGAGTCGTTATCAACCCATTGGTTTCTCAGGAAAGCACATATCCAGATCTCTAAATCTCTCTTTTTTAATTGGGACCTCAAATCCACTCTTCTGAGGAAGTGCTGAAAATCAGTGCAAACTGCATTCTGCTGCATGTTTAACACACACTCCATTCTGCCTCACGATTAGACCAGATCCGGATGACTGAAAATGTAACAAATAAAGAGTAATTGGGTTTTTAACTGTTTTCCTGTTTTAATCATTGGAATTGTATTTTGTATTCTTGTTGTGAGCTGCTCCGAGGGGTGGCATACAAATCAAATAAATAAATAATAATAATAACAATAACAATAATAATTCAGATGCCTGGATACCAACATCTTGTACGTATCCATTGTTTCATGTATGGCAGTGTTTCCCAACCTTGGCAAGTTGGTGGCAACTTGGAGGTATATGGACTTCCAACTCCCAGAATTCCCCAGCCAGCATTTGCTGGCTGGGGAATTCTGGGAGTTGAAGTCCAAATGTCTTCAAGTTGCCAAGGTTGGGAAACACTGATATATGGACAGGCCAAGGACTATTTATTTATTAAGATTTATATGCCACCCAATTCCAATGAACTCTGGGTGGCTCATCATAGTAACAAGAATTAAAAGCAGTGTAAAAAAATACAATATCAACAAAAGTTATAAAGCATAATAAGAACCTTTAAAAACCATTCAATCATTCATGGCTGATAATAGGAAGCAAGCTATGGTTTCAAACCCTTTCTTTGCCATTTTAAAGTATACAAATGCAGGCAGATGTAACTTTTTAAATACTTCGTACTCCTTTTTCCAAATGAGTACAAGCTCATTTGGAACACTTAGTAGCAGAATGCTGTTGAGGTTATTACTTGGTTACTGTCTCTTTAAAACGGGGGTGGCGAGGGGGCGGGATGACGGGCTCGCGCGCCAGTTTTGACCAGTCGTGCAGAGCGCTAATTCGTCAGACATGCTGGAGAGGTGATAGAGTTTGGAAAGTGGGATCTAGAGTGGCGCCCGAGTCTCAACTTCCTGTCACGAGGGCACCGATGCTGAAACCAAGCGCCCCAAGTCTCTACGAAGTTGGCCCAGAAAGAAGTCCTAGAGCGCCCTTTGTTTTCTTCCGGAGCCGCGTTCGCAAAATTCGGGTTGGCGTCGTTTAAGTGCGCTAAAGTGAGTGATAAACCAAAAATCCATTTGAATATAAATGAATATATATTATGTTTTATATGCGTGTACGTGTATATGTTTGCGTGTATGTATGTATATATGTATATGTATGCGTGTGTGTATGTAATGTGTACACACGCAAACACATATAGATATAGATATGGAATATTATATCCTCCATTGACAGGGCGAGCTTGTGTCGGTGTTCAGACATTCTGGAGTTAATAAAAGACCCCTGTGGAGTGTAGACGTGCACACGTGACTTACTTAAAGTCCTAAATTTTGCATTGCTTCTTAAATACATTGCTTAAAGTTCTAAATTTTGCATAGCTTAAATGCATTGCTTAAAGTTGTAAAGTTATAAAGTTGTAAAAACGGGTTCAAAACCAGATGCTAGAGTAGCTTTCTCCTCAGAAATGTTGCCATAAACTAGCCAATTTATTTATTAGATTTATTAGAATGAATGTGTGTAGGTGGTGGGGGATATAGTAATATATTAAATCTGTATGCATTATAAAGTTATGGTCATTATTATAAATGAATGTTTCCTTCCCAAATGAATGTTTCCTTCCCAAAAGACCAGCTGCTCATAGGTGACTAACTGATTTATTTTGCAGCTCTTTCCTTATTCTAATGAGTTTCTGTTTTTTTCTTAGAGAACATTAAATAGAATAGAATTCTTTATTGGCCAAGTGGGATTGGACACACACAAGGAATTTGTCTCGGGTGCATAAACTCCTGGTATACATACAAGCAACAAGTGGATAAATCATGATCATAGTCATCGTAAAAATACATTCATCATAAATCATAGCATACACTTTGAGATAGTCATAGGATGCTAAATAAGCAATCAAGACAAATCATACTAGGGTGCTAAGTAAACAATATAAATCATAAGATACAAGCAATAAAATTATAGTCATAAGAAGATAAGCAGGTACCGTGCTTCCCCGAAAGTAAGACAGTGTCTTACTTTCTTTTTATCCCCAAAAGCCCCACTATGTCTTACTTTTGGGGTATGTCTTATGTTGGAAAAAAATTGTCGAATTTTTTGTTTTAACCATAAAATTAACATTTATTAACAACCTGAACAGTATTGTATTCACCACAAAACAGCAGATGATACCCCAGTATGCCAGTGTGTATGTTTTACTGATGTATGATTAATACTGTGTGCATTACCGTATTTTAAGCAGGAGGCGGCAGTGACAAGTGCAGGGGACGGCGCGGTGACGTATGGAGAGGGGGACGGCGCAGTGATGTATGGAGAGGGGGGCGGCACGGAAGTGGGCAGGAGGCGACGCTCATTTGGATCAGACGGAGGCGGCAGACGTGGTGACGTATGGAGGGGGGGCGGCGCAGAAGTGGACAGGAGGCGGCGCTCATTAAGATCAGAGGGAGGTGGCAGACGCGGCGACGTATGGAGAGGGGGACAGTGCGGACGTGGGCAGGAGGCGGCGCGCAGCTAGATGAGAGGAAGGCGGCAATACCCCCGTGTTTCCCCGAAAGTAAGACATATGTCTTACTTTCGGGGTACGGCTTATATTAGCCGACCTCCCTGAAACCCCCGATACGTCTTACAATCGGGGGTGTCTTACTATCGGGGAAACAGGGTAGGAAATAAGAAAGATGGGGGAAAATAATAGAACACAGCTCTGCTAGATAGTTTGACAGTGTTTGGAAATTATTTAGCAGACTGATGGCATGGGAGAAAAACTGCCTTTGTGTCTAGTTGTTCTGGTGTGCAATGCCCTGTAGTGTCGTTTTGAGGGTAGAGATTGAAACAGTTTATGCCCAGGATGTGAGAAGTCTGTAGATATTTTCACAGCCCTCTTCTTGACTCATGCAGTATACAGGTCCTCAGTGGAAGGCAGGTTGGTAGTAATTGTTTTTTCTGCAGTTCTGATTATTTTCTGAAGTCTGTGTCGGTCTTGTTGGGTTGCAACTAAACCAGACAGTTATAGAGGTTCAGATGACGGACTCAATAATTCCTCTGTAGAACTGTATCAGCAGCTCTTTGGGCAGTCTGAGCTTTCTGGGATGGGGTAGGAAAAGCATACTTCGTTATGCTTTTTTAATAACATTTCTGATGTTAAGTGTCCATTTAAAGTCTTGAAATATTATAGAACCTAGAAACATGAAGGTCTCGACTGCTGATGCTGTGTTGGCTAGTATTGTACGAGGAGATAGTATAAGATAGTTTCTCCTAAAGTCTACTATCATTTCTACAGCTTTGAGTGTGTTCAGTTCAAGATTTTCTGGCTGCAAATGTTTTCCTACCATCTTCTGAATGGCTTATCAAACTTCTCATTTTTTTCCCTAGAGGTAGCCAAGAAAAATGGATCCTATTTTGCACGATGTTCGTCATACAGTTAAAGAAGCAATTAGCACCCTATATTCTTCCAAAGATAGTGCCCAGATCCAGAAGACTTTGCGGGCAATCAGGAGGTATCTTGAGCCATCTGAAAATCCACCCTCCATAAAACAAAAGGAAGAATTCACCCGCCATCATTTCACTGCCTTTGTTCAGTGTCTGCTCAGCAACCTGAGTCCTGATTGGCCAGACCAGTTTCCACCAGAGGAAGCCAAAGAACTGTGGGCTAGCTTCTTCATTGATGGACCAGCAGATCAATCTTTCATGGTTCTACTAGATGCTATAATTTCTGCAGAGTAAGTACAATCTCTTTAAAATAGAATAGAATAGAATTCAATTCTTTATTGGCCAAGTGTGATTGGACACACAAGGAATTTGTCTTAGGTGTATATGATCTCAGTGTACATAAGGAGAATAAAATGCATTCATCAAGAGCAAGAAGATAACAACACTTAATGATATTCAAGGTTACTAAATAAGCTAACAAATCGTACTAGGAAACAAATAAAAACAACAATTGAAAGATACAAGCAAGATGGTTATAGTAATAAGTGGAAAGAGATAGATACTAGTAAGGAAGAGAAGAATAATAGTAATACAGTCTTAGTAAATTATTTGGCAGTATTGTGGGAATACGTTGTTAAGCAGAGTTTTTCTGCAGTTCTAATTATCTGTTGAAGTCTGTGTTTGTCTTGTTTGGTTGCAGAGCCAAACCAGACAGTTATAGAGGTGCAGATGACAGACTCAATGATTCCTCTGTAGAACTGAATCAGCAGATCTTTGGGCGGTTTGAGCTTTGGTGTTGGTCATGACCTTTAAAGCCCTACATGGCATTGGACCAGATAACCTCCGGAACCGCCTGCTACCGCACAAATCCCTGTGACCGATAAGGTCCCACAGAGTTGGCCTTCTCCGGGTCCTGTCGACTAAACAATGTCGTTTGGCAGGCCCCATGGTAAGAGCCTTCTCTGTGGCGGCCCCGGCCCTCTGGAACCAACTCCCCCCGGAGATTAGAATTGCCCCCACCCTCCTTGTTTTTCGTAAACTACTCAAGACTCATTTATACCGCCAGGCACAGGGGAGTTGAGATATTCCTTCCCCCTAGCCCATTGCAAGTTATGCATGGTATGTTTGTGTGTATGTTTGGTTTTATAATAAGGGTTTTTAGTTGTTTTATTATTGGATTGTCACATGCTGTTTTTATCATTGTTGTTAGCTGCCCCGAGTCTACGGAGAGGGGCAGCATACAAATCCAATAAATAATAATAAATAATAATAATAATAATAATAATAATATTAATAATTTCTGACTTGGCATAGAAAGAACATTCTTTGTTGTGATTTTTTGATGATGTTTTTGATGTTAGGTGTCCATTTTAATTCTTGAGATATGATAGAACCTAGAAATTTGAAGGACTCTACTGTTGATATTGTGTTGTCTAGTATTGTAAGAGGTGGTAGTATATTCTTATATAATTGTTTCAAAAGCTGCCTTCTTTCCCTAGAGGGCAAGCCAAATAAAATTTTGCCAATAAGTTACTATGGCTAATACTTCTCCCCGCAGGCCCAGTTTTCATCTGAATAAAGCAGTTGATATCCTGGAGCAATTCTTGGAAAAGTCCAGACTGTCTGCTTTAATATGGGAAATTTGCAAGCAACATACCGAAACCAGTTCCCCTGTTTTGCGTGAAACGATTCTCCACAAAGTTGTATGTTTACCTGACCTCTTAGGGAACAAACTCCAGCGAGACAACCGACTGGCCTTCTACCCTCAAAATTATTTTCCACTGCTTGGCATGGAAATTGTCCAGGTGATGGAGAGAATTTCTGGTTCCCTACGAGGTAAGAGACAGCATTGACAGACAGATTAAGTTATCTAAGGGATGAACAAAGGGACATGGTGGGTCAGTGGCGAAGAGGTTGAGGTTGTCGATCAAAAAGGTCGGCAGTTCGGCGGTTTGAATCCCTAGTGTCACATTAGAGAAACATTTTTCAGCTGTGGCGAGGGTGGCGTTTGCCCAGGTTCGCCTGGTGCACTAGTTGTGGCCCTATTTGGATCGGGAGTCACTGCTCACAGTCACTCATGCCCTCATCACCTCGAGGCTCGACTACTGTAACGGTCTCTACATGGGGCTACCTTTGAAAAGTGTTTGGAAACTTCAGATCGTGCAGAATGCAGCTGCGAGAGCAATCATGGGCTTCCCTAAATATGCCCGTGTCACACCAAAACTCCGCAGTCTGCATTGGTTGCCGATCAGTTTCCGGTCACAATTCAAAGTGTTGGTTATGACCTATAAAG
This sequence comes from Erythrolamprus reginae, assembly GCF_031021105.1. Lineage (NCBI taxonomy): Eukaryota > Metazoa > Chordata > Lepidosauria > Squamata > Dipsadidae > Erythrolamprus > Erythrolamprus reginae. The sequence continues at coordinate 45,963,603 of NC_091958.1, forward strand.
CCCTTCATGGCACCGGGCCAGGTTATCTCCGGGATCGCCTTCTGCCGCACGAATCCCAGTGACCAATTAGATCCCACAGAGTGGGCCTTCTCCGGGTCCCGTCAACTAAACAATGTAGTTTGGCGGGACCCAGGGGAAGAGCCTTCTCTGTGGCGGCCCCGGCCCTCTGGAACCAACTCCCCCCAGAGATTAGAATAGCTCCCACCCTTCTTGCCTTTCGTAAGCTTCTTAAAACCCACCTCTGTCGTCAGGCATGGGGGAATTGAGATATTCTTTCCCCCTAAGCTTCTACAATTTATGTATGGTACGTTTGTATGTATGATTGGTTTTAAAATAAGGGTTTTTAGCTACTTTAGTATTGGATTGTTGCATGTTGTTTTTACCACTGTTGTTAGCCGCCCCGAGTCTATGGAGAGGGGCGGCATACAAATCGAATAAAATGAAATGAAATGGTGTCACGTAACAGGGTGAGCTCCTATTACTTTTCCCAGCTTCTGCCAACCTAGAAGTTCGAAAGCAGGTTTAAAAAATGCAAGTAGAAAAATAGGCACCATTTTTGCTGGGAAGGTAACAGTGCTCCATGTACTAGTAATGCCGGCCACATGAACACGGAGATGTCTTTGGACAGCGCCCTCTAGAGTTGGGAATGACTAGCACATGTGCAAGGGGAAGCTTTACCTTTAGGGCAGATTTCAGCCTAGGTAGTCCTTGACTTAAAACTGTCTAGTTCAAAGCAGAGGTCTTCAAACTTGGCAACTTTAAGACTTGTGGACTTCAGAAATAATAGCACTTCAGTCTATCATCACTTAGACCAGTGTCTTGCAACCTTGGCAACTTTAAGATATGTAGATTTCAACTCCCATAATTCCCCAGACAGCATGCTCACCAGAATTCTGGATGTTGAAGTTCATGCATCTTAAAGTTACTAAGGTGGAGAATCACCAACCTTGATAATGTTTCTGTTTTTTAATCATTGAGTGTGTTTTGGCTGGCTTGGAGAAAGTTCAGGGGGACTGAGTACCAATTAAGAAAAGGATTTTCGGGACAGAAATGGATCTGACCTTCACTGCTGTGCTTTTTATGTATTTCCAGATGGCTTGGATTGTTCCATCTCCTTCGTATCTCAGGTTCTAGGAAAGGTCTGTGTACATGGAAGACAAAGTGAGTACAGTGGAACCCCGACATAAGAGCTGCTCTACTTAAGAGCAACTCGAGATAAGAGCTGGGAGGGGAGAGATATTTTTGTTCTACTTACAAGCCCAAATTCGAGATACAAGCGCCAAGGAGCTGTCTCCTGAAGCCAAACGCTAACTTCCGCGTTCGGCTTCAGGAGACAGCTGCGAAGCGGCGCGCGTGTTTTAAAAGGTTGCAGCCGGCCTGGGGGGCTCGGGGGGGTGCTTGCAGCTTTCTTTCTTGCTCTTTTTCTTTCTCTCTTTTACCTTCCCTTCCTCTATTTCTTCTTTTCTTTCTCCTTCCCACCTTCTTCCCTCCCTCCCTCCCTTCACTCATTCCTCTCTTACTCTCCCCTTTCATAAGTTTCCTTGCTTCCTTCCTCTGTTCTTGTCCCTTCCCTCTTTCCTTCCTTCCTTCCCACCCTCCGTCCATTCATTCACCCATTCCTCTCTTGATCGCTTAAAGCCGGTCCCTGGTGCAAAAAGGGTTGGGGACCTCTGTCCTACAGGATTGGGTGGCAGAGAAGTTGAACATATGTAAATTTAAAAGTTTAAGAAAGTTTACAAGTTAAGTGAAAGAAACTTCATTATTCATTTATATGTACATGTACATTTCTTCATTAAAAACATGTCTTTCTGCATAATTTAGACTAACTTTGTGAGTTTTTTGAGGGCTGGAACCAATTAAAATTATTTACATTAATTCCTATGGGGAAAAGTCGTTCGAGATAAGAGCTGCTCGACTTAAGAGCCCAGGTCCGGAACGAATTAAACTCGTATCTCGAGGTACCACTGTAGTGTACATAGTTGTTGTTGTTGTTGTTGTTATTGTTATTTTTATTATTCTTATTCTTATTATTCTTATTATTATTATTATTATTATTATTATTATTATTATTAATTAGATTTGTATGCTGCCCTTCTCCGAAGACTCGGGGCAGCTATCCATGTTATCCATGTGATATTGCTGTTTTTCTGCTGCTCAGGTTGAATGACATATGTAAGTGGAGGGCTACCTACTGTCCATATGCTTCCTTCTGAAAAGAAGCAAAGACAGCTTATTTTATTGCTTGAGTCCCATTGGGATTAGGCGGCACCGAAGTCAAATTCATTAAATTAATTAAATTAAATTAACCTAGAAAGCCCTACATGGCATGAGACCAGGATACCTTCGGGACCGCGTTCTGCCGCACGAATCCCAGCGACCAATTAGGTCCCACAGAATGGGCCTTCTCTGAGTCCCGTCGACGAAGCAATGTCATCTGGCGGGACCCAGGGGAAGAGCCTTCTCTGTGGCGGCCCCGGCCCTCTGGAATCAACTCCCCCCAGAGATTAGGACTGGCCCCACCCTTCTTGCCTTCCGCAAGCTCTTGAAAACCCACCTGTCACCAGGCTTGTGGAAATAGCTGTTTTATTTTATGCATGGTTTGTCTGGATGTCTGACTGCTTTTTATAATGGGTTTTTTAATAACTGGTTTTAATATTAGATTTGTATTTGTATTATTTGTTGTGAGCCGCTCCGAGTCCTCGGAGAGGGGCGGCATATAAGTCTAATAAATTATTATAATTAAATTATTATAATTAAATTTTTTTGCAATCTCAAAAGTGCATGGTTTTTCTGTTTCTTTTTCCCCCAAAAAAACTTTATTAATTTTCAATAAAAAGACATACAAACTTACAAACATTTAAACACATAGTAGGGGTTACAGTTACCCCTCTTTTCTTGAAGTCAATTTTTAATACAGAAAAAAAGATAAAATCTTAAGTCTATAAGTCAAAATCACATTCTAATTGAAAAGAAGAATTTTGTTTACATATTCTAATACATGTAAAGTTAAATTGATAAAAAAAAGAAAAACCAACAACAATAGCAACAACTAAAAATATCAGTAACATTTGATTATATTCATACAGTTTTCATAACCTTATATTCAACTTTATTCTTATCTATCCATGTATAGATTTTGTTCCAGATAGTATAAAAGTCAGATTCTTCTTGATCGTTCAGCCTTCTTGTCATCATATCCATCTCAGCACAGTCCAAATTTTTTTTAACTACATCCTCTTTTTTGGTGTTTCTTAATGCAGAAGAAATCCTGGGCGCGTTGGTGCCCCACCTAACCAGTCGCACCCAGTCTGATTGTATCTGGCAGAGAATTTGTTGGCGGCTGTTTGAGAGCGTGCCTGATCGTTGGATGGAAGCAGTGGTCTGTGGCTTGGTCCAGGCAGTCCCAGGGTAAGAGTTACTGGGGGAAGTTTGGTGATATGACACATGAACCTTTAGTGTTCTAGCACAGTGTTTCCCAACCTTGGCCACTTGAAGATATTTGGACTTCAACTCCCAGAATTCCCCAGGCAGCAAATGCTGGCTGGGGAATTCTGGGAGTTGAAGTCCAAATATCTTCAAGTGGCCAAGGTTGGGAAACACTGTGCTAGCAGCCCTCCAGAGACCCTTCTGCTGCAAGTTAAAATGAATGCTAGCCTAGTGAAGAGAAGGACCAGAGGAGACATGATAGCAATGTTCCAATAGTTGGTTGGTTGGTTGGTTGGTTGGTTGGTTGGTTGGTTGGTTGGTTGGTTTACTTACTTACTTACTTACTTACTTACTTACTTACTTACTTACTTACTTACTTACTTATTTACGGTACTTACTTATTTACTTATTTACTTACTTACTTATTTATTTACTTATTTACTTACTTACTTACTTACTTACTTACTTACTTACTTACTTACTTACTTACTTACTTACTTACTTATTGGATTTGTATGCCGCCCCTCTCCGGAGACTCGGAGTGGCTAACAGCAACAATAAAACAGTGTACAATAGTAATCTAATACTAAAAACGATTTAAAAACCCACTAATATAAAAACCAAACATACACACATATATACCATGCATAGAATTGTAAAGGCCTAGGGGGAAAGAGGATCTCAATCCCCCCATGCCTGGCAGCAGAGGTGGGTTTTAAGTAGCTTGCGAAAGGCAAGGAGGGTGGGGGCAATTCTAATCTCTGGGGGGAGTTGGTTTCAGAGGGCCGGGGCCGCCACAGAGAAGCCTCTTCCCCTGGGTCCCGCCAAGCGACATTGTTTAGTTGACGGGACCCGGAGAAGATCCACTCTGTGGGACCTAACTGGTCGCTGGGATTCGTGCGGCAGAAGGCGGTCCCTGAGATAATCTGGTCCGGTGCCATGAAGGGCTTTATAGGTCATAACCAACACTTTAAATTGTGATTGGAAAATGATCGGCAACCAATGCAGACTGCGGAGTGTTGGTGTAACATGGGCATATTTGGGGAAGCCCATAATTGCTCTCGCAGCTGCATTCTGCACGATCTGAAGTTTCTCATATATTTCTCATCTGATGCTGCCTCTTCAAAACAGCCCAGCACCAGAAGAAAATATAGTAATTAAAAAAATATTGGACTGTGTGGAAATGGACAGATTATCCAAAAAATTAGAGGGAAAGGAAGATTCAGATTATTATAAAATATGGGCAGAAAATTTTACGACTGGTTAAAGGAAAGAACAGCGAAGAATTAAATAAAAATTCAAGCAAAGCAACACGTCAAATAAAAGAATTAAAGAACCAATATTATGTGAAAGAAGCAAATTTCTCTGATCGAACATTCAAAAAAAAAGTGGGGAAACTTTCGTTTCCCAAATGTTGTATGTATATGTTTTGTGTATGTTTTTTTTTCCTTTCTGTTATATTTGAAAAATAAAAAATAAATTTTACAAAAAACCCCAAAAGAAAACAGCCCAGTATTAACATACAGTGGTACCTCTACCTAAGAACACCTCTACTTAAGAACTTTTCTAGATAAGAACCAGGTGTTCAAGATTTTTTTGCCTCTTCTCAAGAAGCATTTTCTACTTAAGAAAGGAAATTTGAGAGCGGCACGAAGGCCCGGTCAGTTTCCTGCTGTTCCCCCTTTAATCCCGGCAATCTTGGGCTTTTCTGGGTTGCCAGAGGAGCCTTTCGGTAGCGCTTAAAGAGGCTTTGGCAGTCTAGAATGAACGAAGCATTTGCCTTTCTCTGGGTGCTTGAAGAGGGAATAAACCTCTGCCAGTGCCCAGAGAAAATAAATGCTTTTTTTGATTCCCCTAACCTCACCTTTTTCCTTCAGCAGTGACTGTCCTCCTCCTCTTCTTCCTCCTCCTCCTCCCACCCAAATTCCGAGCTTTTATTTCTTTCCTAATGGGTTTGCATGCATTATTTGCTTTTACATTGATTCCTATGGGAAAAATTACTTCTACTTACAAACTTTTCTACTAAGAACTTGGTCACAGAACGAATTAAGTTCTTAAGTAGAGGCACCACTGTACCTGAATTTGATCACTGTAATTGTGTTTGTCTGCCTTGCTAGGCCCTCTGTGTTGTCACGATTGCTGGGGAATTTGGTGGTCAAAAACAAGAAGGCCCAGTTTGTGATCACACAAAAATTGTTGCTGCTTCAATACAGCTTTCCGGTGAGTTTCTCATTGGGGGAATTAAAGAGGTCAGCGAGATGGGAGTTATCCACTTTTGAAAAGACTTGAGGTCTTATTATTTTGCAAGCAAGAATTAAAACACGACAGTCAAATTCACAATCCCATTATAAAGTGAGGACATGGATATCAGATTCAGTTCTCTTATCAGGAGTCTCTGTGAGGCAGGTAGTTCTCAATTTATGACCACATCTAGGACCAATTCAGTGAATTTTGCCTGACTTTACAATCTGTTGTTGTTGGGGTTTTTTGCCATTGTTGTTAAAGAGCCGGGGTGGCGCAGCAGGTAGAGAGCTGTATTGCAGGCCATTGAAGCCGACTGTAGATCTGAAGGTCAGTGGTTCAAATCTTATCACCGGCTCAAGGTTGACTCAGCCTTCCATCCTTCCGAGGTGGGTAAAATGAGGACCCGGATTGTGGGGGCAATATGCTGGCTCTGTTAAAAAGTGCTATTGCTAACATGTTGTAAGCCGCCCTGAGTCTAAGGAGAAGGGCGGCATAAAAATTAAAAAATAAAAATAAATAAATAAAATAAATAAAAGAATGAATGAATGAATGAATAAATAAATAAATTGCTGCGTTAAGTGAGTGACACAGTTTTTAAGCAAACCCAGATTTCCCCAATGGCTTTACTTATCAGAAGCCAACCTGGGAAGATCACAAATAACACTTAATAGCACTTACGTTGAGGAATGGCCTGAGCATTAGGGAAAAATCATAATTTCAGATGGATCGGAGTTTTGTTTATAAACCACCAAACCCTTAATAGCAATAGCCCTTAGGCTTATACGCTGCTCAAAAAAAATAAAGGGAATATAGTGTTCCCTCAATTTTTGCGGGTTCGAACTTCGCGAAAAGTCTATACCACGGTTTTTCAAAAATATTAATTAAAAAAATACTTTGCGAGTTTTTTCCCCTATACCACGGTTTTTCCTGCCCGATGATGTCATATATCATCACCAAACTTTTGTCCACCTTTAATAAATATTTTTTTAAAATAAATTTTAATAAAGAAACGTGAGTAATAATCTAAATGGTTGCTAAGGGAATGGGAAATTGCAATTTAGGGGTTTAAAGTGTTAAGGGAAGGCTTGGGATACTGTTCATAGCCAAAAATAGTGTATTTACTTCCGCATCTCTACTTCGCGGAAATTCAACATTCGCAGGCAGTCTCGGAACGCATCCTCCGCGAAAATCGAGGGAACACTGTACTGTACTTAAACAACACAATATAACTCCAAGTAAATCAAATTTCTGTGAAATCAAATTGTCCACCTAGGAAGCAACGCTGATTGACAATCAATTTCACAGGCTGTTGTGCACATTCAACTTTGTATAGAACAAAGTATTCAAGGAGAATATTTCATTCCTTCAGATCTAGGATGTGTTATTTGAGTGTTCCCTTTATTTTTTGGAGAAGTATATATCACTTCACAGTGCTTTACAGCCCTCTCTAAGCAGTTTACAGAGTCGGCATTTTGCCCCCAACAATCCAGATCTTCATTTTACCCACTTTGGAAGGATGGAAGCCTGAGTCAACCTTGAGCCTGGTGAGATTCGAACTGCCAAACTGCAGGGGGCAGAATTAGCCTGCAGTACTGCATTCTAACCACTGCACCATCATGGCTCATAGTGTGATCACTCACCCACCTCCTTTTTTACCCCCATGGTAAATACAGGCCCGTTGCCAAGCAGCCAAAATTTTGACCATGTGACAGTTATAAGTGTTTAAGGTCACTTTTTCAGTGCCCTTGTGGCTTCCAGAGTCACGAAACGTGGAAAGTCGAGGACCAGCTGTAATTGTTGCTTCCATGGCACCTCCAGCCCTGCTAGCAAGTGCTTTCTTCTTGGGATGGTTTCTAGAATTTGTCGATGTATAAACTCTCTGATTTGTTTCCAGACCACGGTGTTGCAGACTCTCCTTGGCTACCTTGCCCTGGACACCACGCGTCGTTCCTTACTGACCAAAGTAAGCAGGGCATTAATGGAAGGGTTGCCGTATTTTTCGGACTATAAGATGCACCTAGATTTTTTAAATTTATTTATCTATCTATCTATCTATCTATCTATCTATCTATCTATCTATCTATCTATCTATCTATCTAATCTATTTATTTATTTATTGGATTTGTATGCCGACCCTCTCCGTAGACTCGGGGCGGCTAACAACAATGATAAAAACAGCATGTAACAATCCAATCCAATACTAAAATAACTAAAAAAAACCCTTATTATAAAAACCAAACATACATACAGACATACCATGCGTAAATTGTAAAGGCCTAGGGGGAAAGAATATCTCAGTTCCCCCATGCCTGACGGCAGAGGTGGGTTTTAAGAAGTTTATGAAAGGCGAGGAGGGTGGGGGCAATTCTAATCTCTGGGGGGAGTTGGTTCCAAAGGGCCGGGGCCACCCTGGGTCCCACCAAACGACATTGTTTAGTTGACGGGACACGGAGAAGACCCACTCTGTGGAACCTAACCGGTCGCTGGGATTCGTGCAGCAGAAGGCGGTCCCTGAGATATTCTGGTCCGATGCCATGAAGGGCTTTATAGGTCATAACCAACACTTTGAATTGTGACCGGAAACTGATCGGCAACCAATGCAGACTGCGGAGTGTTGGTATGACATGGGCATATTTGGGGAAGCCCATGATTGCTCTCGCAGCTGCATTCTGCACGATCTGAAGTTTCCAAACACTTTTCAAAGGTAGCCCCATGTAGAGGCAGAAAGCAAGAAAAAAATAGGTTTTTGGCCTCCGCACATCCCGTTTTCGCTTTCCCCGGCTCGCAAAAGCACATTGCAGGTCAAAAATAGGCCCTTCAGGTCCAAAGGGGTGCGGTGGGATGGGATGGGACAGGATGGGACAGTGCTGAAAGTCCACTCAGACCTGATGCTGAGCTTCTGACGCAGATTCTGAGAGAGCTGCTGGAGACCTGGAGTAGCAGCAGTGCCGTGAAACACTCGCCAGCTGAGCAACAGCTGTACATTAGCAAAGCCATCCTTCTCTGTCTTTCTCACCTGGAAGAAGAGGACATCGCAACCAGCCGACAAGGTAAAAGAGGGGAAAGAACAGTATTAGTACAGGGGGTGGACAAAAAAAATGGGAACACCTGACTTTTTGTTTGAACAAATCAATCAAAACTTGACATATTTTAATGTTTGGGTTTTTTTAATTCTGTTATTTGATATGTTTTTTTAAACTGCCTTTTTAAATAGAAATTTAAGGAAATTGGTTATAACCTTCTAGAAATGGCAGACCTGTCAAGTCTTTCAAAGAGGCCAAATTGTTGGTGCTCGAATGGCAGGCGCTAGTGTAACAGAAAGTGCCTGAATGTTTAGCGTTTCAAGAGGTCATGTCTCAAAAGTAATGACTGCTTTTGAAAGAGAAGGGAAAACGTCCTCAGCCAAGCACAGGTCTGGTCGAAAGTCGAAGTTGTCAGAGAGACCATCAGACTCTAAAGCGAATTATTAGAGCGGATTGCAAGACCGCAGCTCCTAAAATCACTGCAGAGCTCAATAGACACGTACAGAACCCAGTTTCCACAAAAACTGTTCGAAGGGAGCTTCACAAATCTGGATTCCACGGAAGAGCTGCAAGGTGTTTCCAGTTTTTTGTCCACCCCCTGTATGAGTCCCAGTGACCTGTGAGGTCCCGCAGAGTTGGCCTTCTCCAGATCCCGTCAACTAGACAATGTTGCTTGACGGGGCCTAGGGGAAGAGCCTTGTCTGTGGGGGCCCCGGCCTTCTGGAATCAGCTTCTCCCTCAGAGATTCACCCTGCCCCCACCCTCCTTGCTTTCCAAGAGAGTCTCAAGACTCATTTATGTCGCTAGGCTTGGAGCAATTAGATCCTGGCGGACAAATGTTATGTATGGTCAATGTCTAAATGGGTATGATTGATTTTTAACATAGTTGGCAATTTTAGATTAGTTTGTCTAGTTTTAATTAATTGGATTTAGCCATTGTATTTTATTGCTTCCTTTTATATGTTGTAAGTCACCCCGAGTCTTCGGAGAGGGGCGCCATATAAATCCAACAAACAAACAAACAAACTTGGTCTGTTGTGTAAATATTTGGGTGGTTCAGGGTGGGGAATTTGTGGTGGGTGGGGCATTTTTTATTTGTGGGGGGATTGTTATGTGTGTTGGGACTGGTCTCTGGCATCATGTAACTTTCGTTGTATGTATATACTGTGCATACAATGACAATAAAGTACTTAAATATTTATTTATTTCTCTGACCTCTGTAGTATGATTAATTGGGTTGAGTGTGTACGAGTGCGTAGTTGTGATTTTATGATATTGATTATTTTATATTAATGTTTTTAATTGACTTTTTAAATTTTTAATATTAGATTTGTAATGTATTGTACTATTGTTATGTTATGAGCCGCCCTGAGTCTTCAGAGAGGGGCAGCATACAAATCTAATTATTATTATTATTATTATTATTATTTATTTATTTATTTATTATTATTAATATTTAAAGATAACTTGGAGAGGACTGGGCAGAATTGACTCCTTTTCTCTGGTCTCGGGTTCTTCAAGAGCAGCTTCCTTATTAGAGCCGTGGGCAGCCCTTCCTTCTCAATCCCTCCCTTCTCCCCTCCCCAAAACCTCTTTAGCCAAAATAGGAGTGGGACGAATCAGAGGAGGAATGGGGAAAAGGTCCATAAAGCAAGCGCTAGAGTAGGAGGTGCTGAAACTCAGACTCCAGATGTTTTATGTTGGATGTGTTGATCTGGCTTGAACTTGTTCCATTCGCTTCCGACTTGCCTTTTCAGAGCTCCTTGCCATCCTGATGGAGGGGATGAAATGCCACCTGGACAGTAACTTGCCCCGGATCCGTCGGATGGGCATGGCCGTAGCAGAAGGAGTCAGCTCCAAGATAACACCGGAAGGGCCCGCCTTGGTGTTTCAGGCAAGCAGCTAGAGCGATTTTTTAATCTTTTTTTTCTTTTTTTCTGCTCGTTGTAGAAAGCAACTTAGTTCAATTCTGGTCGGTGTAACTCAGCAGCTCCATTCTGTTTAGCCTTGTAAGACTCCTTGCCAATCTGGTCTCTGGCAGGGTGTCAAGAGTGATAAAGGTTGGCACTGGACCAGATTATCTCAGGGACCGCCTTCTGCTGCATGAATCCCAGCGACCACTTAGGTCCCACAGAGTGGGTCTTCTCCGGGTCCCGTCAACTAAACAATGTCACTTGGCGGGACCCAGGGGAAGAGCCTTCTCTGTGGTGGCCCCGACCCTCTGGAACCAACTCCCCCCAGAGATTAGAATTGCCCCCACCCTCCTTGCCTTTCGTAAGCTTCTTAAAACCCACCTCTGCCGGCAGGCATGGGGGAACTGAGATACTCTTTCCCCCTAGGCCTTTACAATTTTATGCATGGTATGTCTGTATGTATGTTTGGTTTTACAATAAAGGTTTTTAACTGTTTTAATATTGGATTGTCATATGCCGTTTACTACTGTTGTTAGCCGCCCCGAGTCTACGGAGAGGGGCGGTATACAAATCCAATAAAATAAAATAAAATCAATCAAATTATCAACCGCCTTGCAAAAGACTGGCAGACTTCTGTCAGACTAATTCACATTAGATAAGTAGGAACCCAACGTCATATGACAATGATGTACAGTGATCCCTCGATTTGCGCGTTCTCGATTAGCGCGAAACGCTGCAACGCGGTTTTTCAAAAAATATTAATTAAAAAATAAGTCCGCGTTTTTTTTTGCTATACCACGGTTTTTCCCACCCGATGACGTCATACGTCATCACCAAGAGTCACTTCTCTGTCTCTTTCTCTTTCTTTCCTGTCATTCTCTGCTTCAATCATTTTCTCATTTCTCTTTTTTCTCCCCTTTTTTCTATCATTTCTCTCTCTCTTTCTTCCTCTCTCACACTCTCTTCCTCCCTTCTCTCTCCCCCCCTCCACTTGCCCACGAGAAGAAAAAAAGCAACCTCTGCCGGGCAGCTCCCCTTGTGCCCCCGCTTTGTGCCTGCCTCTTTTGGGGATTTTTTTTTCTTTTCTTTTTTGCGCTGGCGGCGGGAGCTGTTGGGGAGGGCTCTGCCGGGAAGGCCTCTCAGCTGCAGAGCCGAATGGGGGCGGAGGCAACAGCGGAGCCCGGCGCTGGGGCCATGCGAGGCTGTTCATCCAGGGGGGCGTGGACTGGCAAGTCGCCCTCCTTTCTCTCTCTTTCTCAAGATCGCTTGCCGCTTGCCTATTGCAGCGAAGGAGGCGAAGCAAGGCTCCAAGCTGCAAAGCGGCAAGCGATCTTGGGGATTCCCCTTTGCCTGGGCGGCGGGAAGACCAAGGGAAGGTTCCTTCAGCCGCCCAACACCTGATCCCCTCCGCAGCGCGGCAGCAGCGAGGAGCCGAAGATGGGGTTTCCCCTTTGCCTTTACCCCATCTTCGGCTCCTCGCTGCTTCCGCGCTGCGGAGCAGATCAGCTGTTGGGCGGCTGAAGGAACTTTCCCTTGGTCTTCCCCGCCGCCCACACGCAAACTCCACCATCTGCGCATGTGCGGCCATGAAAAAAATGGTGCACATGCGCAGATGGTGGTTTTTACTTCCGCATCCAGTATAACGCGGAAATCGGTTAGCGCGGGAGGTCTTGGAACGTAACCCCCGCGCTAACCGAGAGATCACTGTACCAGCCTTTGCTGGTTTTTCCTTCTTTTCTTCTCTACTTTTTCTTTCTCTCTTCTGCTTTTTCTCCCCTTTTTTTTTCTTTTTTCTCTTTTCTTCCCTTTCCCTTTCTTCGTCCCCCGTTAAAAATTTCTAAAGAAGTGATATCTTTAAGACTGAACCAAAAAATGTGAATATTGATTTTACAAGATTTAGACAGAGTTTAAATCGATACAGTTGATTACTAATAATCAACTCTGTGAATATAATGAGAAAAGCCTTAAAGTACCCTTTTCTTTTCATACTTTTATTATGTATTAATACTCACCACTATGGAAGCTGTATACTTCTGTATATTATTCCGCTTGTACTGTTATTGCTTTTTTTTTTCCATTGGGTCATGATTATTTTTCTTCCCCTCCCCTTATCTTTCCTTTTTTTAAAATTGTATATTTAATAAAGATTATTTATATATATAAAAAGAGACTTATCATGAACGAACATAATTCACAGCAGTTGAAATAAAAAGAGGGTTTTGGGGGGGGGGTAAGTTTGCGTTTTATGATTTATCAGGAAACCTAGGTCAGAAAACCTGGGTCCACAAATAATCTCTTTAACAAATTATAATTGTTAACATGTCAAATGTTTCAGTATGAAGAAGATGATGAGATTAAAGAACTGAAATCCTTGTTAACCAAAAGGCTGGGAGAGACGTCAGACTTCGAGCCCCCGGACACTAGGTACGGTTTAGCTTCCTTCTATGGAGATTCACGTGTTTTATTTTTTTGTCCTGGTGACTTTGGTGGAGCAGAAGACAAGGTTTCATATTGTCAGCTCGAGTCCTGATGACCTCTTGAACCTGTTCCTAGTGTTACCTTGCTAAGGATGTAGAAGTGGTATGCTGTTTATGTGTTTTTTTTAAATGTGTGGTTTGTATTCAATGTTGTTTTAAAAACAGTTGAATAAAAACTATTTTTTTTAAAAGGTGAACGAAGAGCAGAATCAGGTATATCATCCTGAGGTTCATGAACAATCTTATGACATCTGGAATAGAATAGAATAGAATATAGAATATAGCAGTGTTTCCCAACCTTGGCAACCTGAAGATATCTGGACTTCAACTCCCAGAATTCCCCAGCCAGCATTCGCTGGCTGGGGAATTCTGGGAGTTGAAGTCCAAATATCTTCAAGTTACCAAGGTTGGGAAACACTGGAATATAGAATATAGAATAGAATAAGATAGAATAGAATAGAATAGAATTCTTTATTGGCCAAGTGTGATTGGATACACAAGGAATTTGTCTTTGGTGTAGATGCTCTTAGTGTACATAAAGAAAAATAAAATACATTCATCCAGAATCATAAGTTACAACACTTAGAGATAGTCATTTATTTATTTACTCATTTATTTATTTATTCAATTTTTATGCCGCCCTTCTCCTTAGACTCAGGGCGGCTTACAACATGTTAGCAATAGCACTTTTTTAACAGAGCTAGGCTAGTCATAGGTTACCCTATAAGCAATCAAATTGTAGGAAACAAAACAATATAAATTGTAAAGATACAAGCAACATGGTTCTAGTCATAAGTGGGAAGAGATAGGTACTGGGAAGGATGAGAAGAAGAATAGTAATATAGTCTTAGTAAATAGTTTGACAGTGTTGAGAGAATTAGTTGTTTAGCAGAGTGATGGCATTCAGGGGGAAAAACTGTCCTTGTGTCTAGTTGTCTTGGTGTGCAGTGCTCTATATAGCGTCGTTTTGAGGGTAGAAGTTGAAGCATTTTATGTCCATGATTTGAGGGGTGTGTAGATATCTTGAACATCTTAAAATTCCATAACCAGAAATCACCTGCCATGTAAAGAGAATCAGGGACTAAGCGTATAAACCCTCAGATATTGAGGTGGGCATTACCTACATTTGGTAAACCAGAAGAATAACATTTAAAAATCGCTTGTTTTTCCTGTTACAGGGGCAGCACATCCAACGTGAACTCCAGCGTGGTTCCACATACCACGATGACACCACCACACTCAGATGCCTCTGAAGACCCTGAAAAGGGAGCTGGGTCAGAACTCGATAGGTAGGGTGATTCAACAGAAAAAATACACATAACTCTTCCCTGGAACAAGCTGAGAGAAGGAAAGCCTGTAGTATAAAGGTTAAAGCCACTGCCTTACAAGGCAGACTCCCAAGGTTCAATTCCCGGTATGGGTATGGTTAGCTGATGAGAGTATAATAAACTCAAAATAGATCTATACTAGTCTCCCTTCCTTTTCATTATCAGCAAAAATATGCTACACGCACGCACGCACACACAAAATGGAAAAGATAGATATGTTTAAGGTTTAATTGGATTTGTAAATGAATGTACAGTGATACCTCGTCTTACGAACCCCTCGTCATACGAACTTTTCGAGATATGAATCCAGGGTTTGAGATTTTTTTGCCTCTTCTTCCGAACTATTTTCACCTTATGAACCCGCCGCCAGGATGCCCCACCTCCAGACATCCGTTGCCAGCCGAAGCACCCGTTTTCGCGCTGGTGGGATTCCCCTGAGGCTCCCCTCCATGGGAAACCCCAACTCTGGATTTTGCAATGCTGCAGGGGAATCCCAGCAGGGGAATCCCACCAGCGTGAAAACGGGCACTTCGGATGGCAACCAAAGTCCAGAGGTGGGGTTTCCCAGCGAGGGAAGCCTCAGCGAAATCCGTTGCCAGCTGAAGCGCCTGTTTTCGCGCTGGTGGGATTCCCCTGCTGGGATTCCCCTGCAGCATCGCAAAAACACGGAAGTCCGGAGGTGGGGTTTCCCATGGAGGGGAGCCTCAGGGGAATCCCACCAGCGCAAATACGGGCGCTTCGGCTGGCAAAAAGGGTGAATTTGGGGCTTGCACGCATTAATCGCTTTTCCATTGATTCCTATGGGAAACATTGTTTCGTCTTACGAACTTTTCACCTTACGAACTTCGTCCTGGAACCTATTAAGTTCGTAAGACAAGGTATCACTGTATATAGAAAAGGAAGAGATATTAATCTTTCACGGATTCCTTTTGCAGCGATGATGACCTCGTCCCTTATGACATGTCCCAGGATAAAGAGCTGAAGAAAACCAGAGCTCCCACCTACATCAGGGACTGTTTTGAAAGTAAGAGAAAAAGAAAGAGGTGCCAGTATTCGCTTCGCCCAGCTGATGAGAACTGTTCTCTCTGTCCATCACAGGGTTCAGATTTGGGGAAACGGACCGATTTACACCTTGCTGGGTTTGTCATCTGTTGAATAAAGTAGTTGCATGATCAGATCTTGCAATGAAATCTAAAGACTGGATGTCTACGGAGACTCTCGGTCATCCAAGTCATGGCTGTGCCAAAGGTGCTTTTTCAAGAGGCATCTGCTTTTCTCTGAAGACGTTTCGCTTCCCATCCAAAAACTTCTTCAGCTCTGACTGGATGGTGGGAGATGGAAGGATTTACTGTATTTTTCGGAGTATAAGACGCACCAGAGTATAAGATACATCTTAGTTTTTTGGAAGGAAAATAGGGGGCTGTTGTGGTTGGCTCTGGCCCAGCTCCTGCCCCATGGAATGTGGAGGTGGAGGTGGGGGAGACATCCACATGCCGCAGGCCTGTTTTGCTCCCAGTAGAATCTGCCGACGATGTCGTGAGGAAGTGTGAGTAACAGGGAAGAGGGGAGTTGGGCAGACAGCCCAGGAGATCAGTCATCTGTATCATCCCTGGATTCTGAACAAGAATTAATGACACATCCACGCATGCGTAGAGCGATGCATAGGAGACAACAACTGAAGGATTATTATAAGAGAAAATGAGGCCACCTATGGTTAGGTGGGGCTGCTGTAATTAGTGCTACAGATAAAAGTGCAGCCTGGTGTGTTAGCCTCATGACAGTTTATCTGATTCATTGTTTCATCAAGATTGTGGGTTTTGCTGTTCAGGATTGTGGGTGTGGACTCTCTGGACTTTAGAATTGGGTTTTCCTTTTATCGTGCGGTGTGTGTCCTTGTTTTCACACGCTCCATGTTTTCACACTCCCCTCTTCTGTTTCTTCAGTTTTGACGGGATCGGAAGATGCCGAAAAATACGAAGCCGCTTTGGGCGTCCTGGAAACTTTGATCCGGAGGGACGCAGCCACTGCTCAAGAGGTAAAGAGATAGAGCCGAGGTGGTGCAGTGGTTTCCGAGTTTGCAGGTTTCCCAGTTTGTCTTGTAGAGCGTAAGCGAGGAATTAACACGGAAAAGAGGAACTGCTGATTCCTCAGATTGCAGCGCCCTATAGATTCAGCGGAGCTGCATATAGTTGTCTTCCGGTACCCAGCATTCTATAGTCGATCCAGGATTATGAATTTGCCCTGAATTAAATTGAACATGTGTATGGTAAATTGCATAATAAATTCAGGATTGCAATGTAAATTCGGGGATTGCATAGTAAATTCAGGATTGCATAGTAAATTCAGGATTTGCATAGTAAATTCAGGATTGCACAGTAAATTCAGGATTTGTATAGTAAATTAGTAAATTCAGTATTTGCATAGTAAATTCAGCATTTGCATAGTAAATTCAGCATTTGCATAGTAAATTCAGGATTGTATAGTAAATTCAGCATTGCATAGTAAATTCAGCATTGCATAGTAAATTCAGCATTTGCATAGTGAATTCAGGATTGCATTGTAAATTCAACATTTGCATAGTAAATTCAGCATTTGCTTAGTAAATTCAGCATTGCAATGTAAATTCAGGATTACAATGTAAATTCAGGATTTGCTTAGTAAATTCAGCATTGCATAGTAAATTCAGCATTGCATAGCAAATTCAGGATTACATAGTAAATTCAGCATTGCATAGTAAATTTAGCATTGCAATGTAAATTTAGCATTGCAATGTAAATTCAGGATTTGCATAGTAAATTCAGGATCGTGTTCCTTTTGCATAGATGAGCGTGGAACTGGCAAAAGTCCTGCTCCACTTGGAAGAGAAGAGCTACATTGAAGGGTTCGTGGGGCTTCGGCAAGGGGCCATGGTGGCTCTTACTATCACAGACCCCATCCGAGTAAGTCCTTCTGCTGACCGTTTGGTGAAAGGATTCGCAACCTCGTAGTGAGGTTAGCGAAGGAGCTGGGAAAAAGGGTGGAGAATTCCTGGTACTTGTGGAAAACTCAGCCATCTTACTTCACACAAGGAAGTGGAGTTCAACATCTGGAGGAGTACAGGGTTCCTCTTCCTATACTCCAGAGCAGTAGAAAATCAGCGCTAGAAGGACACGGATCAGGAGTCTTTCTAGGAATGAGCAAGGAACTCAGTGTTCTAAGACACAAAGCATCTTTACGGTTGCTACTGGAATTCCTTGCCTTGTCTTTTGTGCCGACCTTGTCACTCGTGGAAATAAATAAAGGGAGAATTGTAAAAATGCAGAAGTCATGAAAAACATCTGAAGAAATGCTTCACCTCCTTGTTTTTCCAGGTGGCCAAATATCTAACTTCAGAATTCTACTGCCTGAATTACAGTCTGCGTCAACGGATGGACATCCTGGATGTAGGTGACCCCTGTTTGCAGAAGCTATTTAAGTTGGAGTTAACTTTAAATCCCATTTAAATATAAGGCGGAATGAAGTTTCTAATGGGGAAATCTGTGCCACAAGGGAATGATCTATATCAGCTGCGGTGGCGCAGTGGTTAGAGTGCAGTACTACTTCTGCAGCCATTTGGCAGATCGAATCTCACCAGGCTCAAGGTTGACTCAGCCTTCCATCCTTCGAGGTTGGTAAAACAAGGACCCAGATTCTTGGGGGTGAGAAAATGACTCTGTAAACCACTTAGAGAGGGCTGTGAAGCACCATGAAGCAATATACAGTGGTACCTCGTGATACGAACTTAATTGGTTCCAGGAGGAGGTTCGTAAGGTGAAAAGTTCGTAAGACAAAACAATGTTTCCCATAGGAATCAATGTAAAAGCAAATAATGGGTACAAATCCTTCAGGAAAATCCCAAACTTTAGAAGGGAGGCGAACAGAGGGCAGGGAGGAGCAGCTAAAGGGGGTGGGTGGAAGAAGCAAGGCTAGGCTAAAGGGTGAGTGGGAAGGAAGAAAGGCAAGGGGGGGGTGCCCCTCCCTTTTCTTTCTTCAAAAGACACCCTTTCAGTGCCTCTGCAAGCACGCTGTTCTCCTACTTTTGTTAATGCAGTCTTTCCCCCTCCAAGCTGCCCCTCCCTTTTCTTCAAAAGACACCCTTTCAGTGCCTGTGCAAGCACGCTGTTCTACTTTTGTTAATGCAAAGTCTTTCCCCCTCCAAGCCGCCCCTCCCTTTTCTTTCTTCAAAAGACACCCTTTCAGTGCCTCTGCAAGCACGCTGTTCTCTGCAAAGTCTTTCCCCCTCCAAGCCGCCCCTCCCTTTCTTTCTTCAAAAGACACCCTTTCAGTGCCTGTGCAAGCACGCTGTTCTACTTTTGTTAATGCAAAGTCTTTCCCCCTCCAAGCCGCCCCTCCCTTTTCTTTCTTCAAAAGACACCCTTTCAGTGCCTGTGCAAGCACGCTGTTCTCCTACTTTTGTTAATGCAAAGTCTTTCCCCCTCCAAGCCGCCCCTCCCTTTTCTTTCTTCAAAAGACACCCTTTCAGTGCCTCTGCAAGCACGCTGTTCTCTGCAAAGTCTTTCCCCCTCCAAGCCGCCCCTCCCTTTTCTTTCTTCAAAAGACACCCTTTCAGTGCCTCTGCAAGCACGCTGTTCTCCTACTTTTGTTAATGCAAAGTCTTTCCCCCTCCAAGCTTCCCCTCCCTTTTCTTTCTTCAAAAAAGGGGGAAAAAAAGAAACCCCTTCATCCCAGCAGCAGTGGCTTGGGTTCGTAAGGTGAAAATAGTTCGGAAGAAGAGGCAAAAAAATCGTATCTTGAAAGGTTCGTTAGAAGAGGCGTTCGTAAGATGAGGTACCACTGTATGTCTTATGTACTACTTCTATTGCTATTTATGGAGGTGGCGAATTTTCAATTTTTGGAGATTGCAAAGAAGAGACTGATAGTTATGGTACCTGCC
Source organism: Erythrolamprus reginae (assembly GCF_031021105.1). Lineage (NCBI taxonomy): Eukaryota > Metazoa > Chordata > Lepidosauria > Squamata > Dipsadidae > Erythrolamprus > Erythrolamprus reginae. Next base: position 45,982,926 of record NC_091958.1, read on the forward strand.
AGGGATGGTTTAATTCAATCTTTCTCAACCTTGGCAGTTTTAAGATGCTTGTTGTTGCAATCTTTCCACTCATAGCTTCTGGTTTCTCCATCCAGGTGCTGGCTGTGTCTGCCCAGGAATTGTCTCGGCCAGCTTCATCTCCTTCCAAACCAAATGCCAATCACCCCAGTATCCAAATCATCTCTCATAACTCTTCTTCTCCAGACTGGAAGAAAGTGGTGGATGAGAGGATCAGAAACAAGACCAGAAGGTTTGCAAAGGTGGGTCAGGAAAATCCACTAAGTTGAACCTTTTAACCTCGGCAAACCCTTCAGTATCTCACAACCGCTCAGGGTGAACCACTTGGCCTCTATTCAGTGTTCTGTCGGGCTCTCTGGTAGACTCCTCCCAAAAATCCACAGGTACAAATTTCAGACACATACGTTTGAAAATTCAAAACAATGTTCGTTATAATGAAAATTCACTTCAACCAAGCCCTCTTTTGGTATAGCAAAGAGCACTCGTCTCCAAACAAACCGGTAATTTGCACAAGTCCCTTATCAGTTCTGTGATACTTAGTTTGCAGCTGTGAGGCAATTCACAGTCCTTCTTTCACAAAGTGAAACACACTTTGCCCTGGTTTAGTTTCAAAGCGGGGAAAAATCAGCACACAAAAGGTCAAAGTCAGTAAAGCAGTCACGAAACACCACGATCAGATAATCCTCCACAATGGCCAAACTCACAGGCTGCTATTTATAGCAGCCTCACTAATGACCCCAGCCCCACCCAACCACAGGTGGCCTCATTTTCTTTGATAATAATCTCTCAGTTGTTGTTGCCTATGCATCGCTCTCCGCATGCGTGGCTGTATCATTAACTCTTGTTCTGAATCCAAGGAGGAACTAGATAATTGATCTCCTTCTGAGCTGTCTGCCACACTCTCCTCCTCCCTGTCACTCATGTCTTCTTGGTCAGAGGAGCCTTCATCAGCAGATTCCACCGGGGGGCAAAACAGGCCTGCAGCATGTGGATGTCTCCCCCACATCCACAGTCCTTGGGGCAGGAGCTGGGCCAGAGCTAACCACAACATTCAGCAGGGTGTCAGAGTTGGAATTGCTGACAGCGAACCAAATAGCATCTGAGAAATAAATCACTTCCACGCCTGTGCTTCTCGCAGGGTACGATTTATTAACAGCCCTATCTGGATTCGACTTGAATCATTCCAACTCTTGAGTCCCTTAGATTACATCCGGGTCAAAACCCCATATCACATCTCCACATCCACAAGTGCAGTCATGAGGACCAATCCTATGCAGGATCCCTGATTCCTCCCTGTGTTAGTTACTATGGCATCTGCAGAAAGGAATGTGTGGTGCCATCTCTCTCTCTCTCTTTCACTCCCCTCTATCACTACCAAACTGTATCAGGCCAACCTTTGACTTCACATAATGACTTTGGACAAAAAAAAATGACACTGGAGTTAAACACAACCTCTGGGTGGTTGAGGAGCATCTCTCTTTAGTCTGAAATCCTACCCTGTTTCCCTGAAAATAAGTCACCCCCGAAAGTAAGACATAGGAGAGGTTTCACAGGATTGCCTAATATAAGGCATCCCCCGAAAGTAAGACCTAGAAGATGTTTCGTTTCGCAGCATTCCTGAATGGAACATATATAATATATATTTGAAGAAAGTATAATAGTTGTACAGTACATGGAAATAATGGTACGGTAGTAGTAAGGAATTCTTCATAGGATTCACAGTTTGTCTGGTTATGCAGATTGAATCTGACTGAATCTCTTGCAAGCAAAGAAACTCTTTTATGGGTCTGTTTTGGGAGGAAGAACTCCACCTGTCCTATTGTCAAAGCGTCTTTTGTTGCCTCTTACCCAACCCTTAATTCTTTTGTCTGAAACAGGGCTGCAGGTCCCAAGCAGAACAGTCGGGCACTCCAAACAAGTTTGCTCCAGTTGCTGGCCATTTCTTCTTCCCACTTCTTCAGAACTTTGACAGGTGAGGAAACCCCTTCAATCTTCAACTCTTTTTTGTTCCTTCCCTTTATTACACAGATTGCAAATGCTCATGAAATTCTTCTTTAATAACTTTATTCATAACAGGTTTTGTCCGAATAATCAACCAATCATCTCATTTCCAGCTAATTTCATTAGCTCGCGGCAACCCTGAATTCCAAACTCAGGTCTATAGTTTAATTGCTCCAGGAGCCGTGCCAAGGACTAAATCATTACTGTCCCAGATAGATAAAATTCCACATACATCATGAATACTGGCAGCTTCCCCAAAAGTTCAGACAACTTACTGCTTTTTGGGTAAAAGTTCTTTCATGGCTAGAAGCTGTGATTTCTGAGAAACTTCATTAGAGCACCCTGGAAAACTTCATTAGAGCACCCTGCCCAGGTTCACCTGGTGCACCAGTTGTGGCCCTATCTGAACTGGGACTCACTGCTCACAGTCACTCATGCCCTCATCACCTCGAGGCTCGACTACTGTAATGCTCTCTACATGGGGCTACCTCTGAAAAGTGTTCGGAAACTTCAGATTGTGCAGAATGCAGCTGCAAGCGCAATCATGGGCTTTTCCAAATATGCCCATGTTACTCCAACACTCCGCAGTCTGCATTGGTTGCCAATCAGTTTCTGGTCACAATTCAAAGTGTTGGTTATGACCTATAAAGCCCTTCATGGCATCGGACCAGAATATCTCCGGGACCGCCTTCTGCCGCACGAATCCCAGTGACCGGTTAGGTCCCACAGAGTTGGCCTTCTCCGGGTCCCGTCGACTAAACAATGTCATTTGGCGGGACCCAGGAGAAGAGCCTTCTGTGTGGCGGCCCCGACCCTTTGGAACCAGCTCCCCCCATATATCAGAGTTGCCCCCACCCTCCTTGCCTTTCGCAAGCTCCTTAAAACCCACCTCTGTCGTCAGGCATGGGGGAATTGTAATTTTTCCCTTCTCCCTAGGCTTATAGAATTTATACATGGTATGCTTGTTTGTATGATTGGTCTCTTAAATTGGGGGTTTTTAGACTGTTTTTAATATTAGATTTGTTACATTGTCTTCTTTATTGTTGTTAGCCGCCCCGAGTCTTCGGAGAGGGGCGGCATACAAATCTAATAAATAAAATAAAAATAAATAAAATAAATAAAACAGCCTCTATGAAGAATACTTGCACTCCACAAAGGATTCATTCATTCGATTTTTATGCCGCCCTTCTCCTTAGACTCAGGGCGGCTTACAACATGTTAGCAATAGCACTTTTTAACCGAGAAAGCATATGGCCCCCACAATGTGGGTCCTCATTTTACCCACCTCGGAAGGATGGAAGGCTTAGTCAACCTTGAGCCGGTGATGAGATTTGAACCGCTGACCTACAGATCTACAGTCAGCTTCAATGGCCTGCAGTACAGCACTCTACCTGCTGCACCACCCCAGCTCATTTACCCAGACTCCCAATCTTTATATAGCTCTAGTGACGAATCAGCCACTCTAGACTATGCATACCCCCGAAAGTAAGACATAGGAGAGGTTTCGTAGAATTGCCTAATATAAGGCATCCCCCGAAAGTAAGACGTAGGAGACGTTTCGTTTCGCAGCATTCCCGAATGGAACATATATAACACTGCTGTCCATAAATTGCATCCCAAAACGCTGCATCAATCAGATTTAAAACACATCCAACACGATAGTAGTACATAATGGTACGGTAGTAGTAAGAAATTCTTGATAGGATTCACTGTTTGTTTGTTTGTTTGTTTATTGATAGATTAGATTAGATTAGATTAGATTTGCATGCCGCCCCTCTCCGTAGACTCGGGGCGGCTCACAGCAACAATAAAAACAATGTAAAACAAATCTGATAATTTAAAAAACACTAAAAAAACCATTATTAAAAACAAACATACACACAAACATACCATGTATAAACTGTATATGCCCTGGGGAGATGTTTCAATTCCCCCATGCCTGACGGCAGAGGTGGGTTTTAAGAAGTTTACGAAAGGCAAGGAGGGTGGGGGCAGTTCTAATCTCCGGGGGTAGCTGGTTCCAGAGGGTCAGGGCCGCCACAGAGAAGGCTCTTCCCCTGGGTCCCGCCAAACGACATTGTTTAGTTGACAGGACCCGAAGAAGGCCAACTCTGTGGGACCTAACCGATCGCTGGGATTCGTTTGTCTGGTTATGCTGGTTTGTGATGACAACTACTGTACAGTATATAATAAATGTTCTCTTTTGTTGTTCAGCAATAAATGTGAATTCTTCATTGAAAAAAAATAAGACATCCCCTGAAAATAAGACGTAGCATCTCTTTGGGAGCAAAAATTAATATAAGACGCTGACTTATTTTCGGGGAAATACGTAGTACAGATCACTTCCTTTTCCCGTACAATTTCTGCTGTCTGCTCTGTAATCTTCTGAATGTAGGATCTAACAGTGGTTTGTTGTCCATAAGGTCTCCCTCCTCCTCCAACTCAGAAATAGTCTGCATTAACACCTCTTCACCCTCGTCTTCCTCCCCTTCACTTTCTGTGTCGGCTGGCAAGGCCATGGGCTCAATGTATTCAAATGGCCCTGGTTCTTCTTCTTCCTCATCATCCGACATTATCAAAGTTGATCTAGACTCACTCACAACACTTTTGGAGCGGGTTTCCTCTTGGACTTCAATTCCCAAAATTCCTGAGCCAGCAATGCTGGCTCGCTCGGGAATTCTGGGAGTTGAAGTCCAAGAGTCATAACTTTCTGGAGGCGTCTGTAATATGGTAAATGATTTAGCTTTACTAGATAAATGGTCAAAGCAATGGAAACTGCAGTTTAATGTTTTCAAATGTAAAATAATGCACTTGGGGAAAAGGAATCCTCAATCTGAGTATTGCATTGGCAGTTCTGTGTTAGCAAAAACTTCAGAAGAAAAGGATTTAGGGGTAGTGATTTCTGACAGTCTCAAAATGGGTGGACGGTGCAGTCAGGCGGTAAGGAAAGCAAGTAGGATGCTTGGCTGCGTAGCTAGAGGTATAACAAGCAGGAAGAGGGAGATTATGATACCGCTATCTAGAGTGCTGGTGAGACCACATTTGGAATACGGTTTTTCAGTTCTGGAGACCTCACCTACAAAAAGATATTGACAAAATTGAACGGGTCCAAAGACGGGCTACAAGAATGGTGGAAGGTCTTAAGCATAAAATGTATCAGGAAAGACTTCATGGACTCAATCTGTATAGTCTGGAGGACAGAAGGAAAAGGGGGGACATGATCGAAACATTTAAATATGTTAAAGGGTTAAATAAGGTCCAGGAGGGAAGTGTTTTTAATAGGAAAGTGAACACAAGAACAAGGGGACACAATCTGAAGTTAGTTGCGGGAAAGATCAAAAGCAACATGAGAAAATATTATTTTACTGAAAGAGTAGTAGATCCTTGTAACAAACTTCCAGCAGACGTGGTAGATAAATCCACAGTCACTGAACTGAAACATGCCTGGAATAAACATATATCCATCCTAAGATAAAGTACAGAAAATAGTATAAGCGCGGACTAGATGGACCATGAGGTCTTTTTCTGCCGTCAAACTTCTATGTTTCTATGTTTCTATAAAGGGGCCGTAGTTCCCCCACTTCTGTATTACCTTGAGCTTCAAGCAATTCGAGGTGAACCCCAAGTGGAACTGTTGCCCAGCCCACGGCTTGCTAAGCCAATAAAAACATTTGCTTTCTCTCTGCCCTGCAGGCCTCTGACAACCTTTGACCTCTTGGGGGACGATCACCTGGTCCTGGGACGACTGGCCCACACATTGTCGATTCTTGTGTACTTTGCTGCGAATGCCACGGTGAGAAGAATGCAGAAGTTTTTTAAAAATATATATTTTTCTCTCCAGAATTTCCAGTGATACATCAATGCATATACCTTAAAACAGTTGTTCTCAACCTTTCTAATGCCGTGACCCCTTAATACTGACTGCTTAACCCCTGATATTTACTGACCCCTGGCATCCTGGACATAAACTGTTTCAACTCCTACCTCAAAAGGTCGCTACAGAGCACTGCACACCAAGACAGCTAGACACAAGAACGCCATCACTCTACTAAACAAATAATTCCGTCAACACTGTCAAACTTTTTACTAAGTCTGCACTTCTATTTCTACTAGTTTTTTTCTCATCATTCCTATCATCCTTTTCCTCTCACTTAGGACTACATGACTGTAACTTGTTGTTTGTATCCTAAGAGTATTAATATTGATGGTTTCCTTATTGCTTATTTGACCCCTATGACAATCAGTGTTGTACCTTATGATTCTTGACAAATCTATATTTTCTTTTATGTACACTGAGAGCATATGCACCAAGACAAATTCCTTGTGTGTCCAATCACACTTGGCCAATAAAGAATTCTATTCTATTGATTGGTCGGATTGTAAAAATATGTTCCAAGAAACTTTAGTTCCTAACACCAGGGGAAATTGGTCTTTTCCCATAGTCTTAGATGACCCCTGTGAAACGGTCATTCGACCCCCAAAGAGTCCTGACTCCCAGGTTGAGAACCACTGCCTTAAAACATGTCAATAATATACATAATTCTGCTTTTTTAAATCCCATCTATCATGAATCATTATCCTATTCTGGCACCTATTTTATGCTGTTATTTATCAGTCTGTTTTTCCTTCTTTTCTTTACGCTCCCCTCCCTCTATCTCCCATCTCCTCCCTCTACTTTCTTACTCCTTCTCTCCCGCTTCCTACTTCCTCTCCATTCCTTCCCTTCTCCCTTCCCTTTCTACATCCTCTTGAATGGAGAGCTTTCTCATGGACTGTTGGAGCCCTTAGTGGCCTCTGTGTCCTTTGCCACTGGGGGCACTGAAAACTTCAGTGGTGGCCTCATCAGTAGTGGCACCTCCTCAGCATCTTTGGGGCATGCTGAATACCTGAAACCAAGGCCTTAGGTAGGGCGGATACGGCCCATCTCAATTGCCATGTGATTAAAAAACACCTGAGCCTTTTCCTTCCTGTTAACTTTATCATTCTTTGGAATTCCTATCTCAGAATGTCTGATGACTCAGAGCCATCTCTCATTTCCATTATCTGTGTCTCTTTGAGATGCTCCTTCTCTTTTTTGCTCACCTGGATTTTCTTTCACAGAGTTGGCCTTCTCCGGGTCCCATCGACTAAACAATGTCGTTTGGCGGGCCCCAAGGGAAGAGCCTTCTTTGTGGCGGCCCAGGCCCTCTGGAACCAACTCCCCCTGGAGTAGAATTGCCCCCACCCTCCCTGTCTTTCGTAAACTACTCAAGACTCATTTATACCACCAGGAATGGGGGAGTTGAGATATTCCTTCCCCCTAGGCCATTACAAGTTATGCATGGTATTGGTTTTATAAATAAGGGTTTTTAGTTGTTTTATTATTGGATTGTCACATGTTGTTTTTATCATTGTTGTTAGCCGCCCCGAGTCTACGGAGAGGGGCGGCATACAAATCCAATAAATTATTATTATTATTCTCTCTCTCTCTTTTTGGCAGGTAACACCTGCAATGGGAAAGGCATTGCTGGAGTTTGTCTGGGCTCTGCGTTTCCACACCGACACGTAGGTTTTTTGTGAACACCTTAAATCTGTGTTTCTCAACTTCGGGGGTTTTAAGACGGGCTGGATGTCTACTCCTAGAATTCCCCAGCTAGCAGGAAAAGTGACCTAGGTGAATTTGAAAAGTGCATGTAAAATCTATAACCCAAAAGCTATTTATGTCTCCAGGCTTGGGGTCACTAGACCCTAGACTCTGGCCAACGAATGTGTGATATATTTGTGGTTTGAATCTGAACGAATGATCTTTAATGTTTTAGTCTTTTTAGAATGGTTTTAGATTAGTTATCTTGTATTAATTGGATTTCAGATGTGTTATTGTATATTATTTTTGTTGGGAGCTGCCCCGAATCCACAGAGAGGGGTGGCACACAGGTCCAATAAATGAATGAATGAATGAATAAATGAATAAATGAATGAATGAATGAACGAGGGTGGAAATGTTAGTACATCTTATACACCGAATATAACCGTTTTTAGCCTCCTGAAGCCCTGCCCCCTGCCCCATTTTTTGCAAAAAATGGGGTGCGCAGAAGGTTTGGGAGGCCTGCAGAGAGCTCCTGGGGGCTGGGGGAAGGCAAAAACACCTTTGTTTTTGTAGAAAAACAGCCCACTGCAAAACAGATTCAGGCCCGTGGCCTATCCATTGCAGAGGAAATGAGCCACTGTGGCGCCATGGTTAGAGTGCAGTACTGCAGGCTACTTTCTGCTGATGCTGGCCGCCTGCACTTGGCAGTTCAAATCTCGCCAGGCTCAAGGTTGACTCAGCCTTCCAGCCTTCTGATGTGGGTAAAATGAGGACTCAAATTGTTGGGGGCAAAGGGCTGACTCTGTAAAACTGCTTAGAGAGGGCTGTGAAGTGACATACGAGATGTGCTATGGCTATTCCCTATATGGCTCAGGACCAGACTATTTACAGGACCGCTTTTTGCCACATACCTCCCAGAGACCAGTAAGAGCACACAGAGCTGGCCTCCTCCAGGTCCCATTGACTAAACAATGCAGGTTGCCGTGACCGTGCGGGAGGGCCTTCTCTGTGGCTGCCCCAGCTGTATGGAACCAACTACTCCCCGATGTCCATACTGCTCCCACCCTACTGGCCTTCCACAAGGCCAAGAAGACCTGGCTTTGCCGGCAGGCCTGGGGGCCATGAATTGTCCATGTTTCATGGCCAAATTTTATTTTATTTTATTTTATTTTATTTTATTATTTTATTGATTGATTTGATTTGATTTGATTTGTATGCCACCTCTCTCCGCAGACTCGGGGTGGCTAACAACAGTGACAAAAAACAGCATGTAACAATCCAATACTAAACAACTAAAAAAACCCTTATTATAAAACCAAACATATATACAAACGTACCATGCGTAAATTGTAAGTAAATTTATGAATGGTGTGCATGCATAGATTGGACTAGTTTTTATATAAATGGGTTTTATTGGGGTTAGTTTCCAGAGATTATAGTCGACTTCTTTTTACTGCTGTATCTTTTTGTATTGTATTATATTATATTGTAAGCTGCCCTGAGTCCTTTGGGATTGGGCGACATAGAAGTCGAATGAATGAATGAATGAATGAATGAATGAATGAATGAATGAATATTGCTATTCCTGCATGCGTTCACCAGGGCATTTCTTCCTTCTGCAGATATGTGCGGCATGGCCTTCTGTCTTCAGTCTCCTCCATACTCCTCAGTGTACCTGCTGAGTACCTTCTGGACAACATGACGGAGGAACTTCTAGAGACTCGAGCCTGGCTGGCAGGTGAGAAGAAGCTGGGGAAATGGGCCGTTTGGAAAGGAGACCTTTAGAAAGTTTTGGGTGCGTTCATTGAAGCTTTAGATAGGCACACCTGATTTTCAGTGCCAACCTGACACAACAGCTAGAGAGAAACCATTGTGATCAGTGGCATTCCTAAGCCCAACCAAAGCAGCTGTGCGCGCAGATGCAGCTGTAATCAAGAACGAGAGTTTGGAGTTTGAATGCCCTTCTTAAAAATAATCTCAGCTAATTTATTTATTCGATTTATTTTTATATAGAATGCTGGTGAGACCACATTTGGAATACTGTGTTCAGTTCTGGAGACCTCACCTACAAAAAGATATTGACAAAATTGAACGGCTCCAAAGACGGGCTACAAGAATGGTGGAAGGTCTTAAGCATAAAACGTAGCAGGAAAGACTTAATGAACTCAATCTGTATAGCCTGGAGGACAGAAGGAAAAGGGGGGACATGATCGAAACATTTAAATATCTTAAAGGGTTAAATAAGGTCCAGGAGGGAAGTGTTTTTAATAGGAAAGTGAACACAAGAACAAAGGGACACAATCTGAAGTTAGTTGGGGGAATGATCAAAAGCAACATGAGAAAATATTATTTTACTGAAAGAGTAGTAGATCCTTGGAACAAACTTCCAGCAGACGTGGTAGATAAATCCACAGTAACTGAATTTAAACATGCCTGGGATAAACATATATCCATCCTAAGATAAAATACAGAAAATAGTATAAGGGCAGACTAGATGGACCATGAGGTCTTTTTCTGCCGTCAGACTTCTATGTTTCTATGTTTCTATGTTTCTGTTTTATGCAGTCCTTCTCCTTAGACTCAAGGCGGCTTACAACATGTTAGCAATAGCACTTTTTAACCTATTGCTCCCACAATCCGGGTCCTCATTTTACCCACCTCGGAAGGATGGAAGGCTGAGTCAACCTTGAGCGGGTGATGAGATTTGAACTGCTGACCAGCAGATCTAGCAGTCACCTTTAATGGCCTGCAGTACAGCACTCTACCCACTGTGCCACCTCGGCTCTTAAGATTCAAGCAGCTTGGCTGGTCCAGGAATTACAAGGCCATAATACAGGTGTTCCCTGACTTATGACCTCAATTGAACCCAAAGTTTCTGTGGCTAAGTGAGACATTCGTTCAGTGAACCTTCCCCTGTTTTGTGACTTTTCTCACCACTTGTTAGGCAAATCTTCGGAGAGGGGCGGCATACAAATCTAACAAATTATTATTATTATTATTATTATTATTATTATTATTATTATTTATTGGATTTGTATGCCGCCCCTCTCGGGAGACTCGGGGCAGCTAACAGCAATAATAAAACAGCATATAATAATAATCCAATACTAAAAACAGTTAAAAACCCATTATTATAAAAACCAATCATACATACAGACATACCATGCATAAAATTGTAAAGGCCTAGGGGGAAAGAGCATCTCAATTCCCCCATGCCTGGCGGCAGAGGTGGGTTTTAAGTAGCTTACGAAAGGCAAGGAGGGTGGTGGCAATTCTAATCTCTGGGGGGAGTTGGTTCCAGAGGGCCGGGGCCGCCACAGAGAAGGCTCTTCCTCTGGGTCCCGCCAAGCGGCATTGTTTAGTTGACGGGACCCGGAGAAGACCCACTCTGTGGGACCTAACTGGTCGCTGGGATTCGTGCAACAGAAGGCGGTCCTTGAGATAATCTGTTCCGGTGCCATGAAGGGATTTATAGGTCATAACCAACACTTTATTATTATTAAATCACTGCAGTTGTTAAATTTAGTAACAGCATCGTTAAGTGAATCTGGCTTTCCCATGGACTTTTGCTTGCCAGAAAGTCACAAATGGGGATCACGTGACCACAGGACATGGCAACCGTCATATGTGTGAGTCAGTTGCCAAGCATCTGAATTTTGATCACGTCACCCTGGGGATGCTGGAACAGTCATAAGTGTGAAGAAATGGTCATAAGTTCCTTTTTTTCAGTTCCCTTGTAATTTGGAATGGCCACCAAATGTTCAAGGACTCTCTGTATGTAGTGGAGAAGACCTTTCTGCAATGATTTTTATCTTACCGACATGTGGATGCTCCAGCCAAGCAACTACAGTGGTCCCTCTACTTACGAACTTAATTCGTTGCGTGACCAGGTTCTTAAGTAGAAAAGTTTGTAAGAAGGAAGCAATTTTTCCCATAGGAATCAATGTAAACGCAAATAATGTGTGTGATTGGGGAAACCACAGGGAGGGTGGAGGCCTTGTTTCCTCCCAGGAGATTCCTAGAGAGGCCCCATGGAGGCTTCTCCCTGCCTTTTCCGGCCCTGTTTCCTCCCAGGAGATTCCTAGAGAGGCCCCACGGAGGCTTCTCCCTGCCTTTTCTGGCCCTGTTTCCTCCCAGGAGATTCCTAGAGAGGCCCCACGGAGGCTTCTCCCTGCCTTTTCCGGCCCTGTTTCCTCCCAGGAGATTCCTAGAGAGGCCCCACGGAGGCTTCTCCCTGCCTTTTCCGGCCCTGTTTCCTCCCAGGATATTCCTAGAGAGGCCCCACAGAGGCTTCTCCCTGCCTTTTCCGGCCCTGTTTCCTCCCAGGAGATTCCTAGAGAGGCCCCACAGAGGCTTCTCCCCACCTTTTCCAGCCCTGTTTCCTCCCAGGAGATTCCTAGAGAGGCCCCACAGAGGCTTCTCCCTGCCTTTTCCGGCCCTGTTTCTTCCCAGGAGATTCCTAGAGAGGCCCCACGGAGGCTTCTCCCTGCCTTTTCCGGCCCTGTTTCTTCCCAGGAGATTCCTAGAGAGGCCCCACAGAGGCTTCTCCCTGCTTTTTTCAGCCCTGTTTCTTCCCAGGAGATTCCTAGATAGGCCCCACGGAGGCTTTTCCCTGCCTTTTCCAGCCCTGTTTTCTTCCAGGAGATTCCTAGAGAGGCCCCACGGAGGCTCCTCCCTGCCTTTTCCGCGTGCCAGTTTCGGAGGCTCGGGTTTGTAAGTGGAAATTGGTTCTTGAGAAGAGGCAAAAAAATCTTGAACACCCGGTTCTTGTCTAGAAAAGTTCGTAAGTAGAGGTGTTCGTAGGTAGAGATACAACTGTAGAAGGAACGTGTCAGACAACCAATGTTCATTTTGCCCCCAAATTGGGCTACCTTTGCAATAAACACAAATGAGAACTTGTGGCTACTTGTAGAAGAACGGATAGCAAGTTTAGCACATCCAGCTAAGGTGGTTGGTTTCTCCTGGTGCTCCAGAGCGGAGGTGAAAACAACCCAGTCTGGGAGGGAACGGACGATGGGATCTTCCATGTGCCCAGAAGGTCACCAAGCACAGGGGCTGGACCACTTCTGGCTCCTGAAGGGTGAGATGCCAGGAATCAGCAGGAAGCAAGACGGCTTCCCACGAGGGGGATGGAGAGGAAGTCGCATTTGACACAGCCGGTCCTTTGATCCCTGTCTCGGGAGAAGGTGTCCTGTGCCCTTAAAAGGGAAGAGGCCACCGAGAGGCCACCTTTCCCACGACACGACGTAGAGAGCGGATTCCCACCTCCTCTGGGCCGACCTCGCCGAGTCAGCACTATTTTAACTGCATCTGAGCTGAAACATAGAAACATAGAAGACTGACGGCAGAAAAAGACCTCATGGTCCATCTAGTCTGCCCTTATACTATTTCCTGTATTTTATCTTACAATGGATATATGTTTATCCCAGGCATGTTTAAATTCAGTTACTGTGGATTGATCAACCACGTCTGCTGGAAGTTTGTTCCAAGGATCTACTACTCTTTCAGTGAAATAATATTTCCTCACGTTGCTTTTGATCTTTCCCCCAACTAACTTCAGATTGTGTCCCCTTGTTCTTGTGTTCACTTTCCTATTAAAAACACTTCCCTCCTGAACCTTATTTAACCCTTTAACATATTTAAACGTTTCGATCATGTCCCCCCTTTCCCTTCTGTCCTCCAGACTATACAGATTGAGTTCATGAAGTCTTTCCTGATACGTTTTATGCTTAAGACCTTCCACCATTCTTGTAGCCCGTCTTTGGACCCATTCAATTTTGTCAATATCTTTTTGTAGGTGAGGTCTCCAGAACTGAACACAGTATTCCAAATGTGGTCTCACCAGCGCTCTATATAAGGGGATCACAATTTCCCTCTTCCTGCTTGTTATACCTCTAGCTATGCAGCCAAGCATCCTACTTGCTTTTCCTACTGCCCGACCACACTGCTCACCCCTTTTGAGACTGTCAGAAATCACTACCCCTAAATCCTTCTCTTCTGAAAGGAGCAAGAATTGCATTTGAGCCAAAAATGGGATGTTAGATTATCTGGATGGAACAGTTTTGTCTTGTAGGGAGTGAAGGATTCATACATAGGGTCTCCGGCATGGATAGGGGACGAGACTAGAACAATGTCCCCCCGACCCCCATCTTTTGGGTGCCAGGGACCATAACCTGAACATGTAGTCCACACACTCACATTATTTCTCCCTGAACCATGTAGTTCACCTCCTGGATCTCTTCCATATGATGAAATAATGCTGAATAAACAAGGCCATAATTTTAACAGAAAACCGAATGGGATTGATGAGATAGGTCTGACAGGTCTGATACCTGGGTGGGTCTCCAGAAGGCTTCTATGTAGAGCCAGAGGTAGATGTGTGTGCTGCTACTGCCCTGTGATGGTTCCACCTTTAGGGTTGGCTTTTTGTGCTGGATATGAATACCTAAATATACCCAGGAGGGCCAAGAAACCCAAAATGAAGTTCAACATAGAGAAAAGTAAAACATATGCAAACATCTTTCAGCTGTGGCGAGGGGGGGCGTTTGCCCAGGTCCGCCTGGTGCACCAGTTGCGGCCCTATTTGGACCAGGAGTCACTGCTCACAGTCACTCATGCTCTCATCACCTCGAGGCTCGACTACTGTAACGCTCTCTACATGGGGCTACCTTTGAAAAATGTTCGGAAACTCCAGATCGTGCAGAATGCAGCTGCGAGAGCTATCATGGGCTTTCCTAAATATGCCCATGTCACACCAACACTCCGCAGTCTGCATTGGTTGCCGATCGGTTTCTGGTCACAATTCAAAGTGTTGGTTATGACCTATAAAGCCCTTCATGGCATCGGACCAGAATATCTCCGGGACTGTCTTCTGCCGCACAAATTCCAGCGACCAGTTAGGTCCCACAGAGTTGGCCTTCTCCGGATCCCGTCGACTAAACAATGCCGTTTGGTGGGACCCAGGGGAAGAGCCTTCTCTGTGGCGGCCCCGACCCTCTGGAACCAACTCCCCCTGGATATCTGAGTTGCCCCCACCCTCCTTGCCTTTCGCAAGCTTCTTAAAACTGACCTCTGTCGTCAGGCATTGGGGAAATTGAGATATTCCCTTCCCCCTAGGCTTATAAAATTTATGCATGGTATGTCTGTATGTATGATTGGTTCTTTAAATTGGGGTTTTTAAAATTATTTTTAATATTAGATTTGTTTATATTGTCTTTTTACTGTTGTTAGCCACCCCGAGTCTGCGGAGAGGGGCGGCATACAAATCAAATAAATAAATAAACTGGGTGAAACCACACTCAACACAAATAATGGAGCACCTCCCTTATGAAACCAGGTTGCAACACCTTGGTCTCTTCAGCCTTGAAAGACGGCATTTAAGGGGTGACTTGATCGAAGTGTATAAAATCATGCATGGGATAGAAAAGATGGATAGAGAAATATTATTTTCTCTATCACACAATACTAGGACGAGGGGCCCATCCCTAAAGCTCATAGGTAAGAAAGTGAGGACAAATCAAGGGAAATATTTCTTCACCCAGAGGGTCCTTGGTTTATGGAATTCACTTCCCAGAAGAGGTTGTGACAGCTGTCAGCCTGGATAGGTTCAAGGCAGGATTAGACAGATTCATGGATGCCAAGTGTATCGATGGTTATTGATACACCAACCTCTTTCCCCAACGTCCAAGGTCAAGCACAACCCTGAGGCGGCCCTCAGTGAAATCGAGTTTGATACCCCTGCCCTAGAGAAAAGCTACAAAAAGAAAATAGTCACATTTGGGCCTTCCTCGGGGTTGAAAGCGGACAGAGGAGGCCGAAAATAGAGCAGAGCGAATTTGCCTCTCTGTTGAGGTCCAGGCAGGTCCCTAGCATTGAAATAAAAAATTTAATTTGTTTAGCCTTTTGGCGTAATTTGGGGCACTTGTAGATGATGCGCCTTTAAGGGACCGCCTTCTGCCGCACGAATCCCAGCGACCGATTAGGTCCCACAGTTGGCCTTCTCCGGGTCCCGTCGACTAAACAATGTCGTTTGGTGGGTCCCAAGGGAAGAGCCTTCTCTGTGGCGGCCCCGACCCTCTGGACCCAGCTCCCCCCTGAGATTAGAACTGCCCCCACCCTCCTTGCCTTTTGTAAACTCCTTAAAACCCACCTCTGTCGTCAGGCATGGGGGAACGGATATAACTTCCCCAGGCCCATATTTTGTGTGCATGTTTTTTTTAAATTATGGGTTTTTAGTTTTAATTACTAGATTTGTATTCTACATTGGTTTTTCTATTACTGTTAGATAGATAGATAGATAGATAGATAGATAGATAGATAGATAGATAGATAGATAGATAGATAGATAGATAGATAGATAGATTGATTGATTGATTAGATAAGATAGATAGATTAGATAAGATAGATAGATAGATAGATAGATAGATAGATAGATAGATAGATAGATAGATAGATAGATAGATAGATAGATAGATAGATAGATAGGAGATGGATGGATGGATGGATTAGATAGACAGATAGATAGACAGATAGATAGACAGATAGATAGATAGATAGATAGATAGATAGATAGATAGATAGATAGATAGATAGATTAGAGATAGATAGATTAGATAGATAGATAGATAGATAGATTAGAGATAGATAGATAGATGATAGATAGATGATAGATAGATAGATAGATAGATAGATTAGAGATAGATAGATAGATTAGAGATAGATAGATAGATTAGAGATAGATAGATAGATTAGAGATAGATAGATAGATAGATAGATAGATGATAGATAGATGATAGATAGATAGATAGATAGATAGATAGATAGATAGATAGATAGATAGATAGATAGATAGATTAGAGATAGATAGATAGATTAGAGATAGATAGATAGATAGATAGATTGATTGATTAGATAAGATAGATAGATTAGATAAGATAGATAGATAGATAGATAGATAGATAGATAGATAGATAGATAGGAGATGGATGGATGGATGGATTAGATAGACAGATAGATAGACAGATAGATAGACAGATAGATAGATAGATAGATAGATAGATTAGAGATAGATAGATTAGATAGATAGATAGATAGATAGATTAGAGATAGATAGATAGATGATAGATAGATGATAGATAGATAGATAGATAGATAGATTAGAGATAGATAGATAGATTAGAGATAGATAGATAGATTAGAGATAGATAGATAGATAGATGATAGATAGATGATAGATAGATAGATAGATAGATAGATAGATAGATAGATAGATTAGAGATAGATAGATAGATGATAGATAGATGATAGATAGATAGATAGATAGATAGATTAGAGATAGATAGATAGATTAGAGATAGATAGATAGATTAGAGATAGATAGATAGATAGATGATAGATAGATGATAGATAGATAGATAGATAGATAGATAGATAGATAGATAGATTAGAGATAGATAGATAGATTAGAGATAGATAGATAGATTAGAGATAGATAGATAGATTAGAGATAGATAGATAGATTAGAGATAGATAGATAGATAGATAGATAGATAGATAGATAGATAGATGTGCCCTTAGCCCCGGTTCTCAAAGCCTCCTGCTGCTTTCGCCACAGAGTGGAGCTGTGGGAGTGAGTCATGGACCCAGCCTGACCCGGTGGCTGGAGCCGAGCGCTCAACGTATGCGCACAGGATATCCTCACACTTTTGGGGACTTTGCTGGTCTCATATCCTGATTTCCACTTTGCAAGCGGGTCAGGAGCAAAGATGCCAGGCTGCACGCATACACACACACAAATAGCTGCTCCCCCCCCTCAAAACCCCTACTAACAGCTGTCTCGGGGCAGAACTCAAGCAGATTAAGACACGTGGTGGCCTTTGCATCCTTGTGGGTGAAGAGTAGAGAGATGGCTTATCTTCTTGTCCCAAAAGGGGCCTTTTTTTCCCCCACGAGGCATCTGGACTTTCTGGTGGTTCTTTGAAGAAGTTTCACTTCTCATCCATGAAACTTCTTCAGATTGTTGCAGGAACTGGGTTTGTCTAGTTTAATGAAAAGAAGGACCAGGGGAGACAGTCTGCCACAAAGAAGAAGGAGTCAAGCTATTCTCCAAAGCACCTGAGGGTAGAACAAGAAGCAATGGGTGGAAACTAATCAAGGAGAGAAGCAACTTAGAATTAAGGAAGAATTTCCTGACACTTAGAACAATTAATCGGTGGAACATTCTGCCCCCAGAAGTTGTGAATATTCCAACACTAGAAGTTTTTAAGCAGATGTTGGATAACCATTTAGAAACATAAAAACATAGAAGACTAACGGCAGAAAAAGACCTCGTGATCCATCTAGTCTGCCCTTATACTATTTTCTATATTTTATCTTAGGATGGGTATATGATTATCCCAGGCATGTTTAAATTCAGTTACTGTGGATTTACCAACCACGTCTGCTGGAAGTTTGTTCCAAGGATCTACAACTCTTTCAGTAAAATAATATTTTCTCATGTTGCTTTTGATCTTTCCCCCAACTAACTTCAGATTGTGTCCCCTTGTTCTTGTGTTCACTTTCCTATTAAAAACACTTCCCTCCTGGAGCTTATTTAACCCTTTAACATATATAAATGTTTTGATCATGTCCCCCCTTTCCCTTCTGTCCTCCAGACTATACAGATTGAGTTCATTAAGTCTTTCCTGATACGTTTTATGCTTAAGACCTTCCACCATTCTTGTAGCCCGTCTTGGACTCGTTCAATTTTGTCAATATCTTTTTGTAGGTGAGGTCTCTAGAACTAAACACAGTATTCCAGCACTCTATATAGCGGGATCATAATCTCCCTCTTCCTGCTTGTTATACTTCTAGCTATTCAGCCAAGCATCCTACTTGCTTTCCCTACTGCCTGACTGCATTGTTCACCCATTTTGAGACTGTCAGAAATCACTACCCCTAAATCCTTCTCTTCTGAAGTTTTTGCTAACACAGAACTGCTTAAATAGTGTAGGTTTTCCTGCCTAAGCAGGGGGTTGGACTAGAAGACCTCCAAGATCCCTTCCAACTCTGTTGTTGTTATTATTATTATTATATTATGCTTTGGAGAATAGGTCCGGTGTGTCTTATTCTCTGAAAAATACGGTAATTATCATCTGCAGTGATTCACTTAACAACTGTGGCAAGAAAGGTCGTAAAACAGGACAAAGTTCACTTGGCAAATGTCTCACTTAACAGCAGAGGTTTTGGGCTCAGCCGTGCTCGTAAGTCCAGGGCTGTCTGTTGTGTAAAAAATAGAAGTGTTTTGATCTTCGTGCCAAGAAAGTGCAGTTGTAAAGTGGAAGAACACAATGTAATAAAAGTGGCCTAAATAAAAATGCAGAAAAATCCTTTTCATATCCAGCTTAACTTCCGTTTATTGTTCCTCTGCTTGACAGTTCAACTAATGCTTTGCAGGAATTTCCTCAAGTCGTTTTTTTTCTCTCCTCTCTGTCTCTTCCTATTTTTTTTTAAATAGATGTCGCAGAGAAGGACCCAGATGGTGACTGCAGACATTTAGCTTTGCAAAGTCTGCTGCTGTTGGAAAACTTGAAAAAAAAGCTTGAAGCGACTTCTCTGGAGTAAATAAAAGACAGCTTGATCCTAAAGACACTCTCCAAAAAGCTGGTGGCTGCAAATGTCCCCAGGCTTTTAGGAGAAAGGGACAAGGGGCATTCAACACAGAAACATCTACAAACTATGGATGCTGTTGCTAACTGACATGCAAATTTAATCCTAGTTATTTATGGTCTTGGCCAATTTACTGAAAGTCGAAAGCAAAGTTTTAGACGTTTTCACACAGAGGAAAACAAACAACATTTGCTCCAATTGATGAGGCCTATTTTGGCTGTTGACGTAGAGAAGCTGGACAGTGTATTTCCCAAGCCAGATAAAGGGGGAAAGTTTATTAAAATCCATTCTCAGTGGGGACTGGCTCTATTTTTCTAAAGGGTCTGTTCTATGCAAAGAATTCTGTGGTCAAAGAAAGTGAATCCTTTTGACAAATGCGTAACATGAAAGCCTTTTAGGACATGAATTCAATTCCGCAGCTACTCAAGATTGTTGGCTGAGCAGATACAAAAATAGCCAGGGAAATGCGAAGCGTTCTCCTTGTCAGACAACAGGAGTGCTGATTTACTACCAATTTACATAGGAGCCAAAGAGTCCGCAGCACAAGGAAACGAGCCAGTAGCTGGCCACCCCAATCAACTGTTGTGATTCAGCCTGAGGCTCCTCAGGGACCGGCTGGAGCTCTGCCGGATCCATGCCCAGAGGAGGACAGTGAACAGGGGGGGGAGGACCAGGCAGACGGGGGAGAGGAACGTCAGGAAGAGGAGGAGGGAGAGCAGTCTGAGACTCCCCGGGGGGGGCCTCTCCCCAGCTAGTAGCCTGGATTCCTTGGATGAAGACGCACAGGCTATAATAGACATGAGGCAGCGACGTGCAGCTCAAAGACGGGGCCAATTAGAAAGGTATTTCCATCCCTGAATTGGCAACAGCTGGGTTTGGGTGTGGTTCTCCTCAGCAGGGTTGAAAAGGCAGGCCCGCCCTTACAGTCTTGTGGAGAGTTATCAACTGGGAGTCCTGTGACCTTGCTTCGATTCTTGGCATCTCTGATCTTGGCTTGTGGCCTAGAAGTCTGGAAGACTTGGGGGAGGCGTGGGTTTTATTATCTCCAGCGTTGTTTTTGCCAGCAAGAATCCTGTTTTATTGCCTGGCCTTCGTGAAACCTCTGTGAAGCTTCACAGTGTTCCTGTCTGTAAGAACAGTTTTTGTTACCTGTGTTTGCTTTCAATGATATAAACTGCCTTTGCTTTTTACCAGTGTGTCTGGCTACTCTTTTTGGGGTTGGTGTTGACGTCTGGGGGGACCCAGACAGAACATCAACCAATTAGAAGCCACACCTAACCAGGCATCAGATAAATGCTACACATAAAATAGCCCAAAGCACACTTTCCAATAAAGAGAAGTTCCCTGAGGATGGGTTCCAGAATGAGTCTGAAAGCTCGGAAGATTAAATCTCTGATCCTGGGTAAACCAACCCAGACTGGAGTGTTTTAAGACTGCCTGGAATTAAGTTTACGGCTACTATTTTATATTACTCTTCTGCCGTTCCCACCCTCTTGTTCTCCAGATTTAAGGCCATACAAAAAGACGCGACTTGTGAATCCAAAATATTTAATACAAACATGAAGAAAGTATCTCTCGAAACTGTCTCAGGGTATTTTAAAAACCTGTGGCTTTGGGAATGCTGAACACTTCTCAGATTCCAAGGATCAACTGGATCACAAGGATTACAGAGCAAGGCTGAGTCCACTTGTCTTTCTCCTCACCATACCCGAAACACGGCGCTGGCCCCCCAAAAGTCCCTGCTGAGCTGTTAGGGGGCCTCTGTCTCATCGGCCACTTCTTCAATCTCCTTGTCCTCCACGCTGTTGTGGCGGACTCTCTCCGGAGCGGTGTTTCGGCTGAGTGGGATGCCCAGCCCTCTGTGTATTGCCTCCACCGTCTGCTGGTTGACATAGTAGTTGAGATTCACGCAGGGGATTTTCTTCCGCATTTCTTCCAGGTACCGGTAGGCCTGATGAAAAAAAATAAGAGATGGCGTTCTATGATCTGAGCCCAACTTGGCCAACTTAGCCGCTCCGAGTCTTCGGAGAGGAGCGGCATACGAATCTAATTAATTAATTATTATTATTATTATTATTATTATTATTATTATTATTAATACTTATTATTAGAAACATAGAAGATTGACGGCAGAAAAAGACCTCCTGCTCCATCTAGTCTGCCCTTATACTATTTCCTGTATTTTATCTTAGGATGGATATACAGTGTTCCCTCGATTTTCGCGGGTTCGAACTTCGCGAAAAGTCTATACCATGGTTTTTCAAAAATATTAATTAAAAAATACTTTGCGGGTTTTTTCCATATACCACGGTTTTTCCCGCCTGATGACGTCATATGTCATCACCAAACTTTCATCCGTCTTTAATAAATATTTTTTTAAATAAACTTTAATAAATAAACATGGTGAGTAATAATCTAAATGATTGCTAAGGGAATGGGAAATTGCAATTTAGGGGTTTAAAGTGTTAAGGGAAGGCTTGTGATACTGTTCATAGCCAAAAATACTGCATTTACTTCCGCATCTCTACTTCGCGGAAATTCGACTTTTGCGGGCGGTCTCAGAACGCATCCCCCGTGAAAATTGAGGGAACACTGTATGTTTATTCCAGGCATGTTTCAATTCAGTTACTGTGGATTTACCAATCACGTCTGCTGGAAGTTTGTTCCAAGGATCTAATCTTTCAGTAAAATAATATTTTCTCACGTTGCTTCTGATCTTTCCCCCACCTAACCTCAGATTGTGTCCCCTTGTTCTTGTGTTCACTTTCCTATTATAAACACTTCCCTCCTGAACCTTATTTAACCCTTTAACATATTTAAATATTTCAATCATGTCCCCCCTTTCCCTTCTGTCCTCCAGACTCTATAGATTGAGTTCATTAAGTCTTTCTTGTTCATTTTGAGGCTTAAGACCTTCCACCCTTTTTGTAGCCCATCTTTGGACCTGTTCAATTTTATCGATATCTTTTTGTAGGTGAGGTCTCCAGAACTGAGCACAGTATTCCAAATGTGGTCTCACCAGCGCTCTATACAGTGGGATCACAACCTCCCTCTTCCTGCTTGTTATACCTCATAAATCACTACCCCTAAATCCCACACTTCTGAAGTTTCTGCTAACACAGAACTGCCAATACAATACTCAGATTGAGGATTCCTTTTCTCCAAGTGCATTATTTTACATTTGGAAACATTAAACTGCAGTTTCCATTGCTTTGACCACTTATCTAGTAAAGCTAAATCAATTGCCATATTACAGACAAACATATTAAAAAGAATAGGACCGCGGACAGACCCTTGTGGCACACCACTTGCAACCAGAATACTCGCCACTAACAACAACCCTCTGATATCTACCCTCCAGCCAGCTGCAAATCCATTGAACTATCCAGGGATTAAGTCCAATCTTCACTAATTTAGTGATTAATACTTACTATTATTAATACAGAGGCTCTCAACCTTTTGGACACCAGGGACCAGTTCCATGGGCAAAGGTTTTTCTGTGGATGGGGCGTGGTTGCACAGACCAATTTGCTGGCATGCCACGTGGCATGCCACGGTTGTGGATCCCGGATTACATACAAGTGGTCTTCGATTTAAAACCATTGAGTCAGTGTTTCCCAACCTTTTTTGAGCCGCGGCACATTATTCATATTTTCAAAATCCTGGGGAACATTGAGGGGGGGCAAAAAAAAAGTTTGGACAAAAAAATATCTCTCTCTTCCTCCCTTTCGCTCTATTTCTCCCCCCTCTTTCTCTCTCTTCCTTCCTTCCCTTCTTTCTCTCTCTCCATCCCTCTTTCTTTCTTCCTCTTTTTTGGTCTCTTTCTCTCTCCCTCCTTCCTTCCCTCTATGTCTTTCTCTCCCTCCTTCCTCCTCTCTTGCTCTCTCTCTTGCTTTTTTCTCTCTCTCTTGCTCTCTCTCTCTGTGTCTCTCTTGCTCTCTCTCTTTCTCTGCCTCTCTTGCTATCTCTCTTTCTCTCTCTCTCTCTGCCTCTCTTGCTATGTCTCTTTCATTCTCTCTCTCTGCCTCTCTTGCTATGTCTTTCTTTCTCTCTCTCTCTCTCTGTGTCTCTCTTGCTATCTCTCTCTTTCTCTGTCTCTCTTTCTCTCTCTCTTGCTATGTCTCCCTTTCTCTCTTGCTATGTCTCTCTTGCTATCTCTCTCTCTCTCTGTCTCTTGCTATGTCTCTCTTTCTTTTTCTCTCTCTATCTGTCTCTTTCTTTCTCTCTCTCTCTCTTGCTATCTCGCTTTCTTTCTCTCTCTCTCTGCCTCTCCTGCTATGTCTCTCTTTCTCTCTGTCTCTCTGTCTCTTTCTACCATGCCGACAACAGCGGCATCAGGCAGTAGCCAAGGGTGGCGGCAGAGCAGCTGACTGCAAGCGGGAGTCCTGATGGCGGCAGCTGGATGTGCTGCTGGACGCCATGTATGCTGGCGCTGCGCTGGGCATGGGCATGGGGCTGGCACCTCCGGCCCAGCCAGCGAGCCAGCGCCAGCCCCGCAGCGCCAGCATGTACGTCTCCAGCAGCATGTCCAACCGCCAGTCGGTGCCTCCACCCTGGAGCTCCCTCTCGCCGCCGCCATCTCCCCACGACTGCCTGGGGCCGCTGCAGCCGGCACCCTCCCACTCCCACCACCGGTGCCCTCCCGACAGGCCCCAAAGGACACTTGCCGCCGACGCCAGGGAAGCTCCAGCTGGGTTGGGTGCTGCCGGTGCCGGTGCCTCCGACCTGGAGCTCCCACTCGCAGCTATCCCCCGGCTCCTGCCCGATGCCGCTGTTTCCGGCGCTCTCCTGCTGGGCCCCAAAGAAGGCGAGAAAAAGGAGGCGCGAAGAATGAAGCTCTCCTTTTTCCCGCCTTCCTTCTTTGGGGTCCAGCAGGAGAGCACCGGAAACAGCGTCATCGGGCAGGAGCCGGGGGACAGCTGCGAGTGGGAGTTCCAGGTCCGAGGCACCGACACCGGCAGCGCCCCGCCCAGCTGGAGCTTCCCTAGGAGCTTCGCGGCACATCTGACCGTGTCTCGCGGCACACTAGTGTGCCGCGGCACACCGGTTGGGAAACGCTGCATTGAGTGACTGAAGTTACAACAGCACTGAAAAAATGACTTATGACCATTTGTCAGACTTATGACCGTTGCGGCAACTGGTTTATGATGGTTGCAGTGTCCCAGGCTCACGCGATTCCCCTTTTGTGACCTTCCAACAAGCCAGATCCACGGGGACACCAAATTCTTTTCACAGCTGTATTATTAACAACTGCAGTGATTTGCATAATAACCGATTTGCGTAACGGCTGCGGCAATAAAGTTGATAAAATAGGGCAAAATTCCCTTTACCCAGCACCTAGCAACGGAGGTGTTGGGCTCAATTGCGGTCTTACATTGAGGATGACCTATAGCAGTGATGGCAAACCTATGGCACAGGTGCCACAGGGAGCCATATCTGCTGGCACATGAGCCGTTGCCCTAGCTCAGCTCCAATGTGCATGTGTGTGCCAGCCAGCTGATTTTTGGCTTACTCAGAGGCTCTGGGAGGGCATTTTGGGCTTCCAGGGAGCTTCCAGGAGGATGGGGGAGGGTGTTTTTATCCTCCCCCGGCTCCAGGAAAGCCTTTGGAGCCTGGGGAGGGTGAAACACGAGCCTACTAGGGAGCTGTTTTTGCCCTCCCCAGGCATTGGATGATAGGTGTGGGCACTCGCGCATGCATGATAACGCACATGCACACTCTTTCGACACCCGAGGAAAAAACGGTTCGCCATCACTGACGTATAGTTATATTTAGCTGAGAAGTGAACCGATTTCAGAGCTGTCTTTTTCACAAAGGAGACATCTTAATCATGCATACATCGGTTTCCAACCCAACCCAACGGAATTGTTGTTTTTTTTAAAAGTTAAATATCCATGTTTATGTACAATTGGCACAACTCTAAAGCAATTTCTCCATAATCTATATGCCTTTGTCACGAAGGCCTGCACAAGAACAACAATACAAGCATTTGTGCAACCTTAATCCATAATGACCTTTAAAGCCCTACATGGCATTGGACCAGAATACATCCGGAACCGCCTTCTACCGCACGAATCCCAGCGGCCGATAAGGTCCCACAGAGTTGGTCTTCTCCGGGTCCTGTCGACCAAACAATGTTGTTTGGCAGGCCCCAGGGGAAGAGCCTTCTCTGTGGCGGCCCCGGCCCTCTGGAATCAACTCCCCCCGGAGATTAGAACGGCCCCCACCCTCCTTGTCTTTCACAAATTACTCAAGACCCACCTTTATCGCCAGGCATGGGGGAACTGAGACATCCTCCCCCAGGCTTTTATATTTTATGTTTGCTATGTATGTGTTGTATGGTTTTAAATTGTTGGGGTTTTAGATATGTTTTATTTTAAGATTAGATTTGTCTCACTGTTATATTGTTTTTGTATTACTGTTGTGAGCCGCCCCAAGTCTTCGGAGAGGGGTGGCATACAGATCTAATTATTATTATTAATAATAATAATAATAATAATAATAATAATACATGGAAATGAGAAAGAAAAAATTCATGTCCTAAACCGAATTTATTATTTTATTTATTACTTAGATTTGTATGCCGCCCCTCTCCGAAGACTTTTGCTGCATTTGCTGCATATTTTAAACGCTGCCTCTTCTTCGCTCAAACGCTAGAGAGCACCTGGGGGCTTGAGAAGAGCAATTCCTTTGGGCCTGTTAATTCTGGCTTCCCCCTTTGAAAGTGGGCCATGTGGACACTTCCTGCTGGAAGCGTGTGAATCATCTCTTCTCCAGATGGCCCTGCATAATTGCTTCCTCTGACTTCCTCTCTCCCAATCCGTCCAGGTGGGGAAAAGAGGTACCAGAATACTGTCGAATGGTAGCACAGCAAGGCCCGCCGTTACTGTATTATTTATACATCATCCCCATTCAGGATGGATAAGAGACTCACCTGGGGATTCAGAAATATTTTAAAAAATCTGCAAAAATATGTAAAAGGCAAATAGAAACATAGAAACATAGAAGTCTGACGGCAGAAAAAGACCTCATGGTCCATCTAGTCTGCCCTTATACTATTTCCTGTATTTTATCTTAGGATGGATATATGTTTATCCCAGGCATGTTTAAATTCAGTTACTGTGGATTTATCTACCACGTCTGCTGGAGGTTTGTTCCAAGGATCTACTACTCTTTCAGTAAAATAATATTTTCTCATGTTGCTTTTGATCTTTCCCCCAACTAACTTCAGATTGTGTCCCCTTGTTCTTGTGTTCACTTTCCCATTAAAAACACTTTCCTTCTGGACATACAAATAGGAGATCTTTTGTATGGTATCTGAAATCTCTCTACATCAGAGGTTTTCAAACCTGGGTACTTTAAGACTCGTGGACTTCAACTCCCAGAATTCTCCAGCTGGCTGGAGAATTTCAGGAGTCAAAGTCCACAAATTGCCAAGTTTGAGGACCCCTGCTCTACAGAGAGAAAATTAGAAGTACAGGTTCTTTAGCGACTGAAGTTACAATAGACCCTGAAAAAGCTACTTACGATCCAGATTTAAATGTCTGGTGTCTGACACCCTATATCACGTGACTGAGTTTTGATTGTTCAGCAACTGGTCCACGTTAATAGCCTTTTGCAGCATCCCAAAGTCACACAACTGATTTACAATGTTTACCGTTTGCTTACTGTATTTTTCAGAGTATAAGATGTTCCCTTTTCCTCCCTGAAAGAAGCTGATAATTTGGGTGAGTCTTATACTCTGAATGTAGCTTTTTTTCCAGCCCTAACTAGCTGCTAACGATTTCCCCAGCTCTTACCTTGCAGGCTGTTTCATTGTTTCTCTCTGTGAAGAATGTTTTCCAAGCCCTAAGTCTTTGCAGGTTTTTTTTCATTGATCTAACTTGCACCGAATAAGTTTCTTTCCAGCCCTAACCATGTGCTAACAATGTTCCAAGTTCTTGCTGGCTTGCAAGCTCTTCCATTGTAACTTTCTGCAAAGAATGTTTTCCAAGCCCTAAATCTTTGCAGGCTTTTTTTCCCATTGCTCTACTTGCTCCGAACGCTTCTTTCCAGGTGCTAATGATGTTCCCAGCTCTCACTGGTTTGCAAGCTCTTTCATTATTACTCTCTGAATAAAGTTTTTTAAAAACCCTAACCAGGGGATAAAATAATGTACTGAAGGTGACCAGACTAAGGACACTAGCCAGAAGAATACCTGGTAAGCGCGTCTTATACTCCGAAAAATAAGGCATGCTAAAAAGGCCCCATAACGAACAAGGGGCTCACTTAACGACTGCCATAACAATCATAAAATTGGGTCTGATCAGGGAGGTGACCTACTTTATGACTCCTGCAATTTAACAAAATGATGGGCTCATTTGCGGTCACAATTCAGGGGTTACCTATAATAGCAGTACAGTGTTCCCTCGATTTTCACGGGGGATGCGTTCCAAGACCGCCCGCGAAAGTCGAATTTCCACAAAGTACAGATGCGGAAGTAAATACACTATTTTTGGCTATGAACAGTATCCCAAGCCTTCCCTTAACACTTTAAACCTCTAAATTACAATTTCCCATTCCTTTAGCAACCATTTAGATTATTACTCACCATGTTTATTTATTAAAGTTTATTTAAAATGTTTTTTAAAGGCAGACGAAAGTTTGGCAATGACATGACGTCATTGGGCGGGAAAAACCGTGGTATAGGGGGGGAAACCGTGAAGTATTTTTTAATTAATATTTTTGAAAAACCGTGGTATAGGCGTTTCGCGAAGTTTGAACCCGCGAAAATCGAGGGAACACTATATATTTTTCATCCATTCAAAATTTCAGGCTAATCATTAAAAGGTATTGCCCAAACCAATGCCAGGCATAAACAGTAAAATGAATAGTATTTTGGGAATGTTTACAGTTTTTAACATAGAGAAGCTATGTTAAGACTAAGATGTCCTTTGCCTAAATATGCCAGTATTTGCAGCCATACAGTTGCCCAGCAACAGACAGGGCTGTGGGTGCTGCTGAATAAGAAATCATTTAAGTGGCTTGTGGGCCTTGGAGACACTCACCATCTGGAATTCTTGCATCTGCAAATGATGCTCCACCAGGAATCCCAGAACATCCCCCAGGCGGACGGTGGTGTCAAGTTCAGGTTCTCCCAGGAGCAGTTCACACTGCCTGATGGCCTCCTTGGGGTCCTCGGAGTAAAGCCTAGGAGAGGGGGGGAAACACACCAGCAAAAAAGATGATTAGGGGACTGGAGGCTAAAACATATGAAGAACGGTTGCAGGAACTGGGTATGTCCAGTTTGATGAAAAGAAGGACCAGGGGAGACAGGATAGCAGCCTTCCAATATCTCAGAGGTTGCCACAAAGAAGAGGGAGTCAAGCCATTCTCCAAAGCACCTGAGAGTAGAACAAGAAGCAATGGGTGGAAACTAATTAAGATAGTGGTTACCAACCTGGGAGTTGGGACCCCTTGGGGGTCAGATGACCATTTCAAAGTTGTCACCTAAGACCATAGAAAAAGACAAATTTCCCCTGGTGTTAGGAACTAAAGCTTCTATTCTGGTGCCTTGAAATATATTTTTACAATCTGACCAATCAGGCGTTTACAGTGGGGGGGTCCCTCTGACCTTCCGTCCAATCAGCTTAAAGCTCTGTTGGGAGAGTTAGCATTAGACTTATGGTTGGGGATCACCTCAACAAAGGTTGAGAACCACTGAACGAGAGAACCAATTAGAACTAAGGGGAAATTTCCTGACAGAACCATTAGACCAGATCGTGCAGAATGCAGCTGCGAGAGCAATCATAGGCTTCCCTAGGTATGCTCATGTTACACCAACACTCCACAGTCTGCATTGGTTGCCGATCAGTTTCCGGTCACAATTCAAAGTGTTGGTTATGACCTTTAAAGCCTTTCATGGCACTGGACCAGAATATCTGCGAGACCGCCTTCTGCCGCACGAATCCCAGCGGCCGGTTAGGTCCCACAGAGTTGGCCTTCTCCGGGTCCCGTCGACTAAACAATGTCGGCTGGCGGGACCCAGGGGAAGAGCCTTCTCTGTGGTGGCCCCAACCCTCTGGAACCAGCTCCCCCCAGAGATTAGGATTGCCCCCACCCTCCTTTTGTAAACTCCTTAAAACCCACCTCTGCCGTCAGGCATGGGGGAACTGAGATATCTCCCCTTGCCTATGCAGTTTTATATATGGTATGTTGTATGTATGATTTTTTAAACAATGGGGTTTTTTAGACTTTTTAATGTTAGATTTATTATTATAGACTTTTAATATTAGATTTGTCATTGTATACTGTTTTTATTACTGTTGTGAGCCGCCCTGAGTCTGCGGAGAGGGGCGGCATACAATTATTATTATTATTATTATTATTATTATTATTATTATTATTATTATTATTATTATTATTATTATTATTATTATTATAAACATAGAAGTCTGACGGCAGAAAAAGACCTCATGGTCCATCTAGTCTGCCCTTATACTATTTTCTGTATTTTATCTTAGGATGGATATATGTTTATCCCAGGCATGTTTAAATTCAGTTACTGTGGATTTATCTACCACGTCTGCTGGAAGTTTGTTCCAAGGATCTACTACTCTTTCAGTAAAATAATATTTTCCCATTTTGCTTTTGATCTTTCCCCCAACTAACTTCAGAATGTGTCCCCTTGTTCTTGTGTTCACTTTCCTATTAAAAACACTTCCCTCCTGGACCTTATTTAACCCTTTAATATATTTAAATGTTTTGATCATGTCCCCCCTTTTCCTTCTGTCCTCCAGACTATACAGATTGAGTTCATGAAGTCTTTCCTGATACCTTTTATGCTTAAGACCTTCCACCATTCTTGTAGCCCGTCTTTGGACCTGTTCAATTTTGTCAATATCTTTTTGTAGGTGAGATCTCCAGAACTGAACACAGTATTCCAAATGTGGTCTCACCAGCATTCTATATAGCGGGATCATAGAATGCTGGTGAGACCACATTTGGAAGACTGTGTTCAGTTCTGGAGACCTCACCTACAAAAAGATATTGACAAAATTGAACGGGTCCAAAGACCCGTTATTATTTATTATTATTATTATTATTTATTATTATTATTTATTATTATTATTATTATTATTATTATTATTATTATTATTATTATTATTATTATTATTATTATTGGAACGGCTTCCCTCCAGAAGTTGTGGGTGCTCTTATCACTGGAGATTTTTAAGGTGGTGGCCTTCAGTCCTCCACATTGCTCGCTGGGGAATTCTGGGAGTTGAAGTCCGCCCATCTTAAAAGTTGCCAAGGTTGAGAAATACCGCTTTCAAGATCTCCTCGGGGCTCCCTCTCACCTCCGGGCTTGAATAAATCTCTTCACCAGTGTCATCTTGCTCTGTAAGAGTGAAAGCTTGTTCTCTTGCTCGACTGGGCTCTGTGTCTTGGCTTTGGACATACACTTGTACGCCTCGGTCAGGGCTCCCAAGGCCTTCTCGTAATTCTGGAAATCGTCCACTTCCACCTGCAAGGAAGGAAAGAGGAACGGGCTCTTCTACTGCTGGGCAACTGAAATCGAATGTCATGGCTGCCATTCTACTAAGCCAGTGGTTCTCAATGTGGGGATCGGGACCCCTTTGGGGGGTCGAACGACTGCTTCACACGGGTCATCAGACCATGGTAATTTCCCCTGGTGTTAGGAGCTAAAGCTTCTATTTTTATATATATTTTAATTGTTTTTCTTTAAACAAACAAGACGAACGACATTTAACATTTAAAGGAGCTACCATTGCTCCGCTCGTCATGGAAGTCTGACTAGTACAAAAAGAAAGATCTAAGTATAATCAGATCAATATAGAAATACAATTTATAATATTCTACGTTCTTATTAAATTTACCTCTATATTTCCATTTTTGTATCATGTCATATAACTCAAGTGAATTCTCACATCTATAAAATATCATTTTGATAATACAGTATAATTAAACTAGTTAAGATCAATTAAACAAATTTAAAAAAGCATTTAAAATTACTAAAATTACAAAAATACTCTACAATTATACTAATTTTAATCTATTACTTTATATCTGTTATAACAATATTATTAATTAAAATCACTTATTCAATCTAAAAACCGTATCCTTTTAATTTCTTCATATTCTACTATACATATATTCAATTTAACAGGAGCTAAAGCTTCTATTCTGGCGCCTTGGAACATATTTTTACAATCTGACCAATCAGGCGTTTACAGGGGGGGTGTCCCTCACCTTCCTGCCAATCAGCTTCAAGCTCTGCTGGGAGAATTGGCGCTGGGCTTATGGTTGGGGGTCACCACAACACGAGGAACTGTATTAAGGGGTCGCGGCATTAGAAAGGTTGAGAACCACTGTACTAAGCTAAGCCTCACAAGCTGACAGTCCAACATCAATAATGTGGGGAGGGGGAAGGGAGCAGTGTGGAGGGGGGAACATAGAGACGAAGCTCAAGAGGACTCAAGGCCAAGCAGCACCGTCCGGTGGGAAGGACCAGCCATCTCAAAGTCACACCAAAACTTTTAAATAATGTTCAACTTCTTTTTTATTGCGTTGTATCTATTTATACTGTATTTTTATTATTGTTGTAAGCCGCCCTGAGTCCTTTGAGATTGGGCGGCATAGAAGTCGAGTGAGTAAATAAATAAATAAATAAGGAAGGGAGGGAGGGAGGGAGGAAGGAAGGAAAGAGAAAGAAAGAAAGAAAGAAAGAAGAGGAGGAGGAGGAGGGAAGGAGCAAGGGAGGGAAAAAAGAAAGGAGGGAAGGAAGGGAGGAGGATGGAGGGAAGAAAGAAAAAGAAAAAAAAAGAAGAGGAGGAGGGAAGGAGCAAGGGAGGAAAAAAAGAAAGGAAGGAAGTAAGGGAGGAGGATGGAGGGAAGAAAGAAAGAAAAAGAAAGAAAAAAGAGGAGGGTGGAGGGAGGGATGGAGGGAAGGAAGGAGATGAAGGAGGAGGAAAGGAGCAAGGGAGGGAAAAAAGGAAGGGAGGAGGATGGAGAGGAAAGAAAGAAAAAGAAAGAAAAAAGATGAGGAGGAGGAGGGAGGGAGGGATGGAGGGAAGGAAGGAGATGAAGGAGGAGGGAAGGAGCAAGAGAGGAAGAAAAGGAAGGAAGGGAGAAGGATGGAGGGAAGAAAGAAAGAAAAAGAAAGAAAAGAAGAGGAGGAGGATGGAGGGAGGGATGGAGGGAAGGAAGGAAGGAGATAAAGGAGGAGGGAAGGAGCAAGGGAGGAAAAAAGAAAGGAAGGAAGGGAGAAGGATGGAGGGAGGAAAGAAAGAAAAAGAAAGAAAGAAAAAAAGAAGAGGAGTAGGAGGGAGGGAAGGAAGGAGATGAAGGAGGAGGGAAGGAGCAAGGGAGGAAAAAAAGGAAGGAAGGGAGGAGGATGGAGGGAGGAAAGAAAGAAGGAGGAGGAGGAGGGAGGGATGGAGGGAAGGAAGGAGATGAAGGAGGAGGGAAGTAGCAAGGGAGGAAAAAAAGAAAGGGAGGAAGGGAGGAGGATGGAGGGAGGAAAGAAAGAGAAAGAAAGAAAAAAGAACAGGAGGAGATGGAGGGAGGGATGGAGGGAAGGAAGGAGATGAAGGAGGAGGGAAGGAGCAAGGCAGGAAAAAAAGGAAGGGAGGGAGGAAGAGGGAAGGAGGGAGGAAGAAAGAGAGAGAAAGAAAGAAAGAAAGAAAGAAAGATTAACGCCTATGAGCCTGGCAGTGAACAAGGGAAAGTTAATGGTATCATTTGTGCCTGAAACTCTCAGATCCAACCCTTGCTTCTTCGATAACCAACCTTGGCTTTAGTGAAACATACTTTTGGCTCATCGTGGGCCAGGACTCTTGTCTTTCCTAACTGACCCAAGTTGGGAAAGTTTCGCAGGATCGCACCCACCTGAGCGCAGGAGTCATAAAAGCCGGCCAAGAGGTCCAGAGCCCTCCCTTTGGTGTAGAAGCTGATGATGTTCCTCATGACCTCGGGATCTTTGCGACAGTCCAGAGTCTGCAGGTAATTGGCAGCCATGATGTAAATCTCCCTTTGTCTCGAGACGCTGGCAAAGAACACAATCTTTTCGGTATCGCCGGATTTCAGCAGAGCCCTCATGGCCTACACAACGAAAAGGCGGAGTTGCATCAAATCCAATCTTCACGACGGTCGCAGTGCAGCAAGAGGGGGTAGAATTGAGGCCGCTTGTTCCCCAGAAAGCCCAATGCAAAGCCCCCAAAAGAAGATACTCGGGGTTTCAGTCAACGTTTATAAGGCGCTACATCTTTCAACCCCCATAAAGCAGTTTGTTTAAAAGAAGGTTTGTTTAAAAAAAAGACATAAGCTACGGCTCTGACATCGTTCAATAAGTCAAAATCAAACGCCATATATGAGCGAGTATGAACGATTAATGAGTGGAATGTCTGGCCTTCAGTCCCCGCTGGCTGGGGAATTCTGGGAGTTGAAGTCCAAATATCTTCAAGTTGCCAAGGTTGGGAAACACTGCTGTAGACTGTTGGACAATAAAATCTGCGAAAGGTTAGAGCACCCAAGAATGACTCACCCCAGCATGGATTGAGGTCACTGTTCTGAGTGTTTTTCTCAGAGGAATCTGGGGGGTCCCTTGAAGTAGCTACTCAAGGTCAGCGTTACAAATAGTTCTCTGCTTACAACCGTTCGTTCAGTGATCATTCAAAGTTACGACAAAAAGTGACTTAACGACCGCTTTTCACACTCAACAATCGTTGTAGCGTCCCCATGAACAAAATTCAGGTGCTTGGCGACAGGCAAGTACTTAGGACTGTTGCCCTTTCCTTGGGGGGGGGGTCAAGGGATTCCCACTTGTAAACTCCCCAGTCAACTTCTGACAAAGTCAATGGGGGAAGAAGGAGTCACTTAGCCACACAAGTTTCTTAATAACGAATCCCAGCGACCGGTTAGGTCCCACAGAGCGGGCCTTCTCCGGGTCCCGTCAACTAAACAATGTCGTTTAGTGGGACCCAGGGGAAGAGCCTTCTCTGTGGCGGCCCCGGCCCTCTGGAACCAACTCCCCCCGGAGATTAGAATTGCCCCCACCCTCCTTGCCTTTCGTAAACTTCTTAAAACCCACCTCTGCCATCAGGCATGGGGGAACTGAGATATTCTTTCCCCCTAGGCCTTACAATTTACGCTTGGTATGTTTGTATGTATGTTTGGTTTTTATAATAAGGGTTTTTTTAGTTGTTTAGTATTGGATTGTTACATGCTGCTTTTTGTCACTTGTTAGCCGCCCCGAGTCTGCGGAGAGGGGTGGCATACAAATCCAATAAATAAATAATAAATAAATGATCCAGGAACAACTGTAGCAAAAAAGGTTATTACGTGGGGCACAAATCACTGAAGCAGCTCGTTTTGCCCAGCAATAAAGCCCTTCATGGTACCGGACCAGATTATCTCAGGGACCGCCTTCTGCTGCACGAATCCCAGCGACCAGTTAGGTCCCACAGAGTGGGTCTTCTCCAGGTCCCGTCAACTAAAGAACGTCGCTTGGCGGGACCCAGGAGAAGAGCCTTCTTTGTGGCGGCCCCGGCCCTCTGGAACCAGCTCCCCCCGGAGATTAGAACTGCCCCCACCCTCCTCGCCTTTTGTAAGCTGCTTAAAGCCTACCTCTGCCATCAGGCATGGGGGAACTGAGATATTCTTTCCCCCTAGGCCTTTACAATTTACGCATGATATGTTTGTTTGTATGTATGTTTGGTTTTTATAATAAGTTTTTTTTAGTTGTTTAGTATTGGATTGTTACATGCTGTTTTTTGTCACTGTTGTTAGCCGCCCCGAGTCTGCGGAGAGGGGCGGCATACAAATCCAATAAATAAATAAATAATAAATGATCAATTTTTTTCCAGTATTTTCTTGTCTCTGGACATAACCACCATAGGTGAAAGAAGGTTATTTGGTTGTGTCAAATAACAAATACAAAAATAGAATATACGCCGGAATTTTTTCTATTGGGTATTATGAGAGGTAACTATTCTAAAAATGTAAAATCTTTAAGCTTGCATATTAGAACAGCTGCAAGGATTGTATTTGCACAGAACTGGAAAAATCCGCAAATACCTGAAGACAATGAGATTATCAAGAAAATATACGACTGTGCAGAGATGGACAGATTGACAATGGAACTTAATAATCGAAAAGAATCGGACTATTATGAAACCTGGACAAAATGGTACCAATGGACAAAAAAAAAGAAACTTAAAAGAAGCATTGGAATAAAACATCAAGAAATCTAAAAGTAATTAGAAGACAATGTTGGTAGGAATGTATATACGATGTAGATTCATCTGTAAATATGACTATGTATTTTTTTTAAAAAGGAAAAAATTAATAAATATATATTTAAAAATAAATAAATAAATAAATGATCCAGGAACAACTGTAGCAAAAAAGGTTATTACGTGGGGCACAAGTCCCTGAAGCAGCTCGTTTTGCCTAGCAATGGACATTTTGGGCTCCAGTGTCGTAGGTCGAGGACCGTCAAACGATCTGAGGTTCTCCTCCGCCCACCTTCATACCTTCAGCTTGTTTCCCGCTTGGGTATATTTCTTGGTGGCCATGTGATAATTGCCCTGTCTCATGCAGCAGTCGGCGATCTGCTCCAGGAGCTCCCGCCGGGAATCTTCGGAAAGTTCCTTGGAATCCTTTGAAATGGTCATCTTCTCCGCCATCTCTTCGGTGATGGTCAGATTCTGCATCAGGCAAAGCTGCAAGGCATCCTGGTACTGGGACAGACAGACAGACAGACAGAAGGGAGGTAAGAGCCAACTCGGCTAAACCAAAGGTGGGAGGAGAGAATCAAATTATGTACCCCGAGATGGAGCCCAAAGGTGGGGTCAAATGTCTCTTAGTTTCTGTGAAATCAAACTGTCCACTTAGGAAGCAACACTGATTGACAATCAATTTCACATGTTGTCAGCACATTCAACTTTATACAGAACAAATTCAATGAGAATATTTCATTCGTTCAGATCTAGGATGTGTTCTTTGAATGTTCCCTTTATTTTTTTGAGCAGTGTATACACACACACACATGCAAGCTGATACAGGAGATGAGCCTGTAGCCTAGAGGCTAAGGCCACTGCCTTACAAGGCAGAGCCCCAGGTTCAAATCACAGTAAGGGTGTGGCTACCTGATGAAGGCAAATAAGCCCGAAATAGATCTATAGTAGTCTCCCTTCCTTTTCATTATCAGCAAAAAAAAAGTGTGTGTGTGTAATATTTTGAGTGTCTTTGTTAGGTTTGAATATATATAGTACAGTTTTTTCCAATTCACGGGACAGAGCCCCATGCCTTGTTTCAGAGGGGGTTCGCAACTTGGGCGTCCTCCTCGATCCACAGCTCACATTAGAGAAACACTTTTCAGCTGTGGTGAGGGGGGCGTTCGCCCAGGTTCGCCTGGTGCACCAGTTGCGACCCTATTTGGACCGGGAGTCACTACTCACAGTCACTCATGCCCTCATCACCTTGAGATTCGACTACTGTAACACTCTCTACATGGGGCTACCTTTGAAAAGTGTTCGGAAACTTCAGATCGTGCAGAATGCAGCTGCGAGAGCAATCACGGGCTTTCCCAAATATGCCCATGTTACTCCAACACTCCGCAGTCTGCATTGGTTGCCGATCAGTTTCCGGTCACAATTCAAAGTATTGGTTATGACCTATAAAGCCCTTCATGGCACCGGACCAGATTATCTCAGGGTCCGCCTCCTGCTGCACGAATCCCAGCGACCAGTTAGGTCCCACAGAGTGGGTCTTCTCCGGGTCCCGTCAACCAAACAATGTCGCTTGGCGGGACCCAGGAGAAGAGCCTTCTCTGTGGCAGCCCCGGCCCTCTGGAACCAACTCCCCCCCAAAGATTAGAATTGTCCCCACCCTCCTTGCCTTTCGTAAGCTACTTAAAACCCACCTCTTCTGCCAGGCATGGGGGAATTGAGATCCTCTTTCCCCCTAGGCCTTTACAATTCTATGCATGATATGTTTGTCTGTATGTTTGGTTTTTATATTAATGGGTTTTTAATTGTTTTTAGTATTGAATTACTATTGTACACTGTTGTATTGTTGCTGTTAGCCGCCCAGAGTCTCCGGAGAGGGGCGGCATACAAATAATCAAATCAAATCAAATCAAATCAAATCAAAATAAATAAATAAATAAATAAAATACAGTTTTTTCCAATTTGTGGGACATACCCCCATGCCCTGTTTCAGCAATTGCAACGTTACCTTTTTAGCCGCCAGCAACAGCTTAACCGCCTTCTCGTACTGAGCATGCTCGATGAAGAAGTCGGAGCAGCGAGCCAGCAGGATCGGGTCGGACTTCTCATCCAAATCTTCGGCAACCAGTTGCAAGGCTGCAAATTGCTCGGTGGCAAAGGCCAGCTCCAGAGCTTTGGACAAGTGTCCAGCCTGTCAAGGGGAAGAAGAAAAAAGAAGAAGCAATGGGTGGAAACTAATCAAGGAGAGAAGTAACCTAGAAATAAGGAGAAATTTCCTGTTTTTGCCCTCCCCAGACACTGAATTATGGGTGTGGGCACACCCTCTTTTGGCACCCAAGGAAAAAAAGGTTCGCCATCACTGGTACAGTGGTACCTCATGATACGAACCCCTCATCTTACGAACAACCCGAGATACGAACCCGGGGTTTCAGAAATTTTTTGCCTCTTCTTATGAACTTTTTTCTTCTTACGAACCCGCCGCCTCCGAGAAGCCCCGCCGCCCGGCTGTCGCTTTTTGAAACAGCCGGGGGGCTTCTCAGCATCCTCCTGAACCCGAACGCCAAACCCGAACTTCCGGGTTCGGCGTTCGGGAGGCCGCCGAGAAGCCTCCCAGCTGTTTTAAAAGACGACAGCTGGGCGGCGGAGCTTCTCGGCAGCCTCCCAAACCCCGAACCCGGAAGTTCGGCAAAAGTTCGTGTTCGGGAGGCCGCTGAGAAGCCCCGCCGCCCGGCTGTCATCTTTTAAAACAGCTGGGGGGCTTCTCGGCGGCCTCCCGAAAGCCGAACCCGGAAGTTCGGGTTTGGCGTTCGGGTTCAGGAGGACGCTGAGAAGCCCCCCGGCTGTTTCAAAAGGGGACAGCCGAGTGGCGGCGTTTTTTTGCAGGGGTTTTTTTCATTGCACGGATTAATTGACTTTACATTGTTTCCTATGGGAAACAATGTTTTGTCTTACAAACTTTTCGTCTTACGAACCTCCCCCGGGAACCAATTAGGTTCGTAAGACGAGGTATTACTGTATAGGGTTTCCTGCCCAAGCAGAGGGTGGGACTAGAAGACCTCCAAGGTCCCTACCTACTCTGTTATATACCCACACTGGGATGAAGAGATACCTTGTGGTAGAGTGTCACAGCTTGGTCCATTTGTTCTCTTCCTTCATAGTAGCGGGCAGTTTCGATCATGTCTTCTGGAGAACTGAGAAGAGCCAGGTTCATTAACTGGTCGTCGAGCTGGTTCTCCTGGTTGAAACAAACAGCAAACCAATAAACCTCACTTTCAGGCCTTTCATGGTTAAAAGGTAGTAGAGGTTTGCTCTTTCCCATGTTTCTCTTCTAAAACTGCAACTGTGCTTAACAATCTTACTTCAGCTTTCCTTTGCTTCACAAACCTGCATATATGGGAGGAATGTCACTTTTTCATCACTGTCCTAACAAACAGTTTGTTTGTTTGTTTGTTTGTTTGTTTGCTTGCTGGCTGGCTGGCTGGCTGGCTGGCTGGCTGGCTGGCTGGCTGGCTGGCTGGCTGGCTGGCTGGCTGGCTGGCTGGCTGGTTGGTTCATTCATTCATTTATTTATTTATTAGATTTAGAAACATAGAAACATAGAAGTCTGACGGCAGAAAAAGACCTCAAGGTCCATCTAGTCTGCCCTTATACTATTTCCTGTATTTTATCTTAGGATGGAGATATGTTTATCCCAGGCATGTTTAAATTCAGTTACTGTGGATTTACCAACCATGTCTGCTGGAAGTTTGTTCCAACGATCTACTACTCTTTCAGTAAAATAATATTTTCTCACGTTGCTTTTGATCTTTCCCCCAACTAACTTCAGATTGTGTCCCCTTGTTCTTGTGTTCTCTTTCCTATTAAAAACACTTCCCTCCTGGACCTTATTTAACCCTTTAATATATTTAAATGTTTCGATCATGTCCCCCCTTTTCCTTCTGTCCTCCAGACTATACAGATTGAGCTGATTAAGTCTTTCCTGATACATTTTATGCTTAAGACCTTCCACCATTTGTATGCCGCCCCTCTCCGTAGACTCGGGGCGGCTCACAACACAATAAAACAGTTCATGACAAATCTAATAATTTACAATTTAAAATAGTTAAAAAACCCCATTTTTAAGCAGACATACCTCCAAACATACCATACATAAATTATATAGGCCCGGGGAAAATATCTCAGTTCCCCCATGCCTGACGACAAAGGTGGGTTTTAAGGAGTTTATGAAAGGCAAGGAGGGTAGAGGCAGTTCTAATCTCTGGGGGGAACTGGTTCCAGAGAGTCAGGGCCGCCACAGAGAAGGCTCTTCCCCTGGGGCCCGCCAACCGGCATTGTTTAGTTGATGGGACCCGGAGAAAGCCCACTCTGTGTGACCTTATCGGTCGCTGGGATTCGTGCAGCAGAAGGCGGTCTCGGAGGTATTATGGTCCGATGCCATGAAGGGCTTTATAGGTCATAACCAACACTTTGAATTGTGACCGGAATTGTTGCTTAAGAAACCCGTCGCTGAATGAGGATCGCCTGTAATTGAGGGTCAGAGTGATAAACATCCCATTCCTTCTCTAGACATGTTGCAAAACTGTGGCAGAACGCAGGGTGTAATTTGTCACTTTGATACAAAGAACTAAGATCCTGGGGCCACTCCTGCTGTTGAGCTGGGTCCTGGTGGCATCTCCGGGACCGCCTTCTGCTGCACGAATCCCAGTGACCGGTTAGGTCCCACAGAGTTGGCCTTCTCCAGGTCCCGTCGACTAAACAATGTCGTTGGGCAGGACCCAGGGGAAGAGCCTTCTCTGTGGTGGCCCCGACCCTCTGGAACCAGCTCCCCCCGGAGATTAGAATTGCCCCCACCCTCCTTGTCTTTCGTAAACTTCTTAAAACCCACCTCTGCCGCCAGGCATGGGGGAACTGAGACATCTCCCCCGGGCCTATACAGTTTATGCATGGTATGTTTGTGTGTATGTTTGCTTTTAATAAGAGGTTTTTAGTGACTTTTAATTATTAGACTTGTTATATATTGTGTTATTGTTGTTGTGAGCTGCCCTGAGTCTACGGAGAGGGGCGGCATACAAATCTAATAAATAATAATAATAACAATAATAATAATCTTCTCTGGACATCTGCATGTCTGGGCTACAGGGTCAAAAGGATCTTCGGCCTTGTCCAGGTGTTGGAAACCTCCCACCTTTCTATGGAGATTGCAAAGTCAGCACAATGCAGAAAGTCTATAGTAACCTCAGCAGCGCAGGGATCATTTGAAAGTTGAACAGAATAGAATAGAATAGAATGATAGAATAGAATAGAATAATTTATTGGTTAAGTGTGATTGGACACAGAAGGAATTTGTCTTTGGTGCACTCGTCCCAAAACAACCGGGTAGTCTGTACAATTTCCCTTAAGCAGTCACTAAGTACTTAGCTAGCAGCTGTGAAGAAACTTCACACCCCTTCTTCTTCCAACAAAGTGAGACACACACACACGTTGCTCTGCTTTGGTTTCAAAGGCATGAAAAATCAACAAAGTCCAGAAAACAGCAACCCAGGATTCCTGAAGAACTGCGATCAGATACTCTTCCACAACGGCCAAACCCACACGCTGCTATTTATAGCAGCAGCCCTAATTACTGGAGCCCCACCCAAACACAGGTGGCCTCTCTTATTTCCTGTAATATGTCCTTACTTGGTCTCTTCTACGCATAATTTTGCGCTTGCGTGAGTCCAAGACGTCTTCATCTGAATCAATGAAAGATAATGGGGATTGACTGCCTGGGCTGTGTGCCAAGCCCCCCTCTTCCAAGTCACTCCCACCTTCTTCTTCGACTGAGGAAACTAAACTCTGAACTGACTCTGTCGGCAATAACACAGGCCTGTGACGTGTATAAGTTTCCCCTGCATCCACCTCCACATTCCTTGGGGCAGGAGCTGGGCCAGAGCCAACCACAACAGTGCAGATGCTCTCAGTGTTCATCAAAAGGCAAGATAATTTGTCAATGCTCGTACCTTACACAAACGGATCGCATTATTAAACGCTTGAGCCCGGGTGTAGAAATGCACAGCCTGCTTAATGTCCTCGTGGCTCTCATACTGACGGGCAACATGGTAAGAAGCTGCCCGATTGCCTGTTGCGGTTGCTATTTCGGAAGCCTGAAGAAGAAGAAAAAAGAGACAAAATTTGATGTTTTCTTTGCTCTGAGCTGGCACGTCTGAAGGAGCATCTAGGGAGATTTGTCCATCATCCAGCTTGTGGTTGTCACAAAGGTACTTTTTTCAAGAGGCAACTGGATTTTTCTTTTCTTTAAAAAAAAAATACTTTATTTGTGAATATAGTGAAAAAAGAAAAAGGGAAACAGGGAAAGGGGGGGGGTAGGAAGGAATGTACAGAAAAGAAAAAGAAAAGGGGAGGGGTAGGAAGGGATAGGGAATCAAGGTACAAAGTCGAGCAGTTCAGGTCAGCAGTACAATTATACATTATAAGCTATAGGTTCTAATACATATAATTCTTGATAGGGATGTTATATTTCTTAAACATTGTAAATAAACAGTAAATAGAGAATATCAAAGGTTTTCTTGGGCTATAGTAATAAATGTTACATCTCCTGTTAATATATATTAGTTGTTGTGATTCAGTCTGAGGCTCCTCAGGGAACGGCTGGAACTCTGCCGGCTCCATGCTCAGAGGGGGAGGACGAGGAACAGGAGGAGGAGGAGGACCAGACAGACGGGGAAGAGGAATGTCAGGACAAGGAGGAGGGAGAACAGCCTGAGACCCCCGGGGGGGAGCTCTCCCCAGCGAGTAGCCTGGAGTCATTAGATGAGAACGCACAAGCCATCATAGATATGAGGCAGAGAAGGGCAGCACAACGAAGGGGACAATTAGCCAGGTATTTCCATCCCTAATAGGCAACAGCTGGGTTTGGGTGTGGTTCTCCTCAGAAAGGTTGAAAAGGCAGGCCCGCCCTTCCTGTATTGTGGAG
This sequence comes from Erythrolamprus reginae, assembly GCF_031021105.1. NCBI lineage: Eukaryota > Metazoa > Chordata > Lepidosauria > Squamata > Dipsadidae > Erythrolamprus > Erythrolamprus reginae. Next base: position 46,025,362 of record NC_091958.1, read on the forward strand.
AGTTATCTTTTGGGAGTCCTGTGACCTTGCTTCGATCCTTGGCCTCTCTGATTCTGGCTTGTGGCCTAGAAGGCTGAAAACTTGGGGGAGGCGTGGGTTTTATTATCTACAGTGGTGTGTGTGCCAGCAAGAAGCCTGTTGTATTGTCTGGCCGTCGTGACTCTTCTGTGAAGCTTCATAGCATTCCAGTTTGTAAGAACAGTTTTTGTTATCTGTGTTTGTTTTCAAAGATATAAAATGACTTTGCTTTTTACCAGCGTGTCTGGTACTCTTTTTAGTTGGTGTTGGTGTCTGGGGGAACCCAGACAGAACAAAAGGGTAGGGGGGGTAGGGAGGAATGTACAGAAAAGAAAAAGAAAAGGGGAGGGGTAGGAAGGGATAGGGAATCAAGGTACAAAGTCGAGCAGTTCAGGTAAGCAGTACAATTATATATTATAAGCTATAGGTTGTAATACATATAATTCTTGATAGGGATGTTATATTTCTTAAACATTGTAAATAAACAGTAAATAGAGAATATCAAAGATTTTCTTAGGCTATAGTAATAAATGTTACATCTCCTGTTAATATATATTAGTTAATAGCAAATTAATGAAAATATTTTCTGAATTTGAAGAATAAGAAGAGGGGGAAAGGAAGAAGATAAATAAAAGAAAGGAAAGAGTAGAGAGAAGAAAAGAAAGATCTGTGTATAACGCAGACGTTTTCAGGGACGACTTTTGTAGAAAAGTAGTATGAGGAGTATGTGAATAGTATAGTAAATGTATTCTATATGTTAGTGAATATTAGTAATAATATGTTATGTAATATGTATTGAATTAGTTTAAAGACGGATAAAAAGAGATATGATGTAAATTTTGTTGCAAATGGATTGGTTTTTGGCACTCAGTCTTTTAATTGGTTTAAATTTAGTTAAAATGTTCTTTTCTTTTCTTTTTGCCTTGAAGACGTTTCACCTCTTATCCAAGAAGCTTCTTGGGAAGCAAAATGTCTTTTTCAAGGAAAAAAACCAGAAAGTCCAGTTGCCTCTTGAAAAAAGCACCTTTGGAATCTGAAAGGGCCAAGCAATTTTCCAAAGCACCCGAAGGCCAGACAAGGAATAATGGATGGAAACTAAACAAGGAGAGATTCAACCTGGAAATAAGGAGAAACCTTCTGGCAGAGAACTATCAACCCGTGGAACAGAACTTGCCTTCAGAAGTTGTGGGAATTTCATCACTGGAAGCTTTCAAAAAGAGACCAGGCTGCCATCAGAAAAGGTGTAGGGCAGTGATGGCGAACCTATGGAACAGGTACCGCAAGTGGCACGCAGAGCCATATCTGCTGGCAGGTGAACTGTTGCCCTAGCTCAGCTTCAACATGTGTGCTGGTGAGCTGATTTTTGGCTCACACAGAGGCTCCGGGAGGGCATTTTTGGCTTTCAGAGAGCCTCCAGGAGGGTTGGGGGACGGCGCTTTTACCTTCCCCCATGTTGTGGTTAGCTCTGGCCCAGCTCCTGCCCCAAGGACTGAGGATGTGGGGGAGACATCCACATGCTGCAGGCCTGTTTTGCCCCGGGTGGAATCTGATGATGAAGGCTCCTCTGACCAAGAAGACATGAGTGACAGGGAGGAGGAGAGTGTGGCAGACAGCTCAGAAGGAGATCAATTATGTGTTGGTTATGACCTATAAAGCCCTTCATGGCACCGGACCAGAATATCTCCGGGACCGCCTTCTGCCGCACGAATCCCAGTGACCAGTTAGGTCCCACAGAGTTGGCCTTCTCCGGGTCCCGTCAACTAAACAATGTCGTTTGGCGGGACCCAGGGGAAGAGCCTTCTCTGTGGCGGCCCCGACCCTTTGGAACCAGCTCCCCCCAGATATCAGAGTTGCCCCCCCCTCCTAGCCTTTCGTAAGCTCCTTAAAACCCACCTCTGTCGTCAGGCATGGGGGAATTGACATTTTCCCTCCCCCTAGGCTTATAAAATTTATGTATGGTATGCTAGTATGTATGATTTGTTTCTAAATTGGGGTTTTTTAAATTAACTTAAATATTAGATTTGTTTACATTGTATTGTTGTTGCTGTGAGCCGCCCCGAGTCTGCGGAGAGGGGCGGCATACAAATCTGATTAATAATAATAATAATAATAATAATAATAATAATCTAGCTCCTCCTTGGATTCAGAACAAGAGTTAATGATACAGCCACGCATGCGGAGAGCAATGCATAGGCAACAACAACTGAGAGATTATTATCAAAGAAAATGAGGCCACCTGTGGTTGGGTGGGGCTGTGGTCATTAGTGAGGCTGCTATAAATAGCAGCCTGTGGGTTTGGCCATTGTGGAGGATTATCTGATCGTTGTGTTTCATGACTGCTTTACTGACTTTGACCTTTTGTGTGCTGATTTTTCCCTGCTTTGAAACTAAACCAGAGCAAAGTGTGTTTCACTTTGTGAAAGAAGGACTGTGAATTGCCTCACAACCCTTGCAAGCTAAGTATCACAGAACTGATAAGGGACTTGTATAAATTACCAATTTGTTTGGAGACGAGTGCTCTTTGCTATACCAAAAGAGGGCTTGGTTTAAGTGAATTTTCATTATAAAGAATATTGTTTTGAATTTTCAAACGTGTGTGTGTCTGAAATTTGTACCTGTGATTTTTGGGAGGATTCTACCAAAGACTTGGACAGAACACCCCAGCCCCAGGGAGGCCTTTGGAGCCTGGGGAGGGTGAAACATTAGCCTACTGGGCCCACCAGAAATTGGGTAACAGGCCGTTTCCTGTTTCCAGAGGGTGGGGGAAGCTGTTTTTGCATTGAATTATGGGTGTGGCACTCGGCCGGTAGCGCACGCCCACGCTCTTTCGGCACCCGAGGGAAAAAAGGTTCACCATTACTGGTATAGGGTCTCCTGCTTGGCCAGGGGTTGGGGGAGGTGGACTATATTTATTTATTTATTTATTATTAGAGTTGAAAGGGACCTTACAGGTCATCAAGTTCAACCCCCTGCCTGAGCAGGAAATCCTACATCACCCCAGCCAAATGGCAGTCCAATCTCCTCTTGAAAGTGTCCAAAGTTGGGGAGTCCACAACCTCCGCTGGCAGGCGTTCCACTGGTTGATCGCTCTCACTGTCAGGAAATTCTTTCTTATCACCAGGTTGAATCTTTCCTTGGTCAGTTTCCAACCGTTGTTCCTGGACCGGCCCTCTGGTGCCCTGGAAAACAGTGTGTCCCCCTCCTCTCTGTGGCAACCCCTTAAGTACCTGTATACAGCTATCATGCCCCCCCTAGCCCTTCTTTTTACTAACTAGACTATCCATGCCCAGTTCCAGCAACCTTTCCTCGTATGACCTGGTCTCTAGTCCCTTTATCCTTTTAGTTGCTCTTTTCTGCACCCTCTCTAGAGTCTCTATATCTTTTTTGAAGTGTGGTGACCAGAACTGGATGCAATACTCCAGGTGCGGTCTGACCAGGGCCTTATAGAGTGGTATTATTACCTCTCTGGTCTTGGAGTGTATCCCCCTGTTCATGCAGCTTAGGATTGTGTTGGCTTTTTTAGCCGCTGCTGCACATTGCTGGCCCATGTTTAGCTGGTTATCCACTAAGACTCCAAGTCCCCTTTCACAGTCACTCATGGTGAATGTGGTTTCGCCTAATTTGTATGCATGTTTGGGGGTTTTTTTGCCTACTTGCAGGATTTTACTCTTCTCTACATTGAACTTCATTTTGTTCGTTTCAGCCCACTGTACAAGTCTGTCTAGATCTTTCTGAATTCTGTGTCCTACAAGGTCCCTTCCAACTCTATTAATTTGTTAAAAGATAATGAACTTACTTTCTGGATGTTTCCCAGGAAGCAATAGATACGGACCATGGAAAAATAATCTTGAGCCAGCTCGTAATATTTGAAAGCCGCTTCTAAGTCGGCCTGGCCTTCTAGATATTGAGCCCACCACTTCCACAAATCTCTGATGGAGGAAAAACAAGGGAGAACAGAGAGAGGGTGGACATCTGTCAATCAACCAATCAATCAGTCTGAATCCTGATGAATGACATCTTCGCAAAGGATGGAGTTACAAATAGGCAGCAAGAGCAAATCTTATATAAACCTATAAAGCCCTTCAGGGCATCGGGCCAGAATATCTCCGGGACCGCCTTCTGCCGCACGAATCCCAGGGACCGGTTAGGTCCCACAGAGTTGGCCTTCTCTGGGTCCCGTCGACTAAACAATGTCGTTTGGCGGGACCCAGGGGAAGAGCCTTCTCTGTGGTGGCTCCGATCCTCTGGAACCAGCTCCCCCCGGAGATTAGAACTGCCCCCACTTTCCTCGCCTTTCGTAAACTCCTTAAAACCCACCTTTGTCGTCAGGCATGGGGGAATTGAGGCATCTCCCCCGGGCCTATACAGTTTATGCATGGTATGTTTGTGTGTATGTTTGCTTTTAATAATGGGGTTTTTAGTGCTTTTTCTTAAATTATTAGATTTGTTATATATTGTTTTATTATTGTTGTGAGCCGCCCTGAGTCTACGGAGAGGGGCGGCATACAAATCTAATAAAGAAATAAATTTTGCAAGGGAGAGGAAAGACACTGACTTGGCCGCTCTAGCAAACCCAGGCAGTCCTCGATTTATAGCCGTTCCAAGTTACAACGGTACAGGAAAAATGTCTTTTTCTCCCGTTTTTCACATTTAACTCCCGTTGCAGCATCCCCTTAAACACCATGGTACTCATTCAACAGCCCCAGTGATCCATTTAACGACGGCGGCCAGAAAGGTGGAAAAATGGGACATTTTAACAACTGTCTCACTTAGCCACAGAAATTTTGGGCTCCACTTTGGCCGTAAGTCAAGAACGGACCTGTTCGGAGCAAAGTCAGCTTCTCAAAGAGCATTGGCCAGGCCGGCTCTTGGACTGGACAAGTGGACACTCACTTATCTTTCATCCTGTTGATATAAGATTCCAAGGCTTGCAAATCCTCCGAAAGCATACGAGGCACTTCAAATTTATGCGTGCCGGACTTCTCATAGCTGTGCGGGAAGAGAAAGAGGTCAGGAAGAGGAAGGGAGCGGGTAGATACTAAACCAATCCAGGTTTCTCCATATCAACACTACAGCTTTAACTCAATATCTTAACTCACACTCAAACTGCTCCAGCCAGCCAACTAACAATATCACCACCAACAACAGTAGACAATCAGTGTAAAGTTGCTTTGCATTTTATAATGCTCTGGCCCAATCAAACTGCAGTTTACACCCTATTGCATAGCTCTGTCCGACTGCGTAGCTCTGTATATCCAGACAGTTCATCATACACTCACTGCTCACAGTCACTCATGCCCTCATCACCTCGAGGTTCAACTACTGTAATGCTCTCTACATGGGGCTACCTTTGAAGAGTGTTTGGAAATTTCAGATCGTGCAGAATGCAGCTGCGAGAGCAATCATGGGCTTCCCTAGGTATGCCCATGTTACACCAACACTCCGCAGTCTGCATTGGTTGCCGATCAATTTCCGGTCACAATTCAAAGTGTTGGTTATGACCTATAAAGCCCTTCATGGCATCGGACCAGAATATCTCCAGGACCGCCTTCTGCCGCACGAATCCCAGCGACCAGTTAGGTCCCACAGAGTGGGCCTTCTCCGGGTCCCGTCGACTAAACAATGTCGTTTGGCGGGACCCAGGGGAAGAGCCTTCTCTGTGGTGACCCCGACCCTCTGGAACCAGCTCCCCCCGGAGATTAGAACTGCCCCACCCTCCTTGCCTTTCGTAAAGTTCTTAAGACCCATCGCTGCCGTCAGGCATGGGGGAACTGAGACATCTCCCCCGGGCCTATACAGTTTATACATGGTATGTTTGTGTGTATGTTTGCTTTTAATAATGGGTTTTTAGTGTTTTTTAAATTATTAGATTTGTTCTTACATTGTCTTTGTTATTGTTGTGAGCCGCCCCGAGTCTATGGAGAGGGGCGGCATACAAATCTAATTAATAATAATAATAATAATAATAATAATAATAATAATAATAATACATACATACATACATACATACATACATACATACATACAAACAAACATTTCAGTGGTTAAACTGATAGCAGACAGCATTGATGATGTTACCTAGTGTTCTGCCAGGCTCTATGGTATGAGTCTCCCGAAAATTCAAGGGTACAAATTTCAGACACACGCACACACTTGAAAGTTCAAAAACAATGTTCTTTATCACAAAATTCAAAAGAAACAAAGCACCCTTTTTTGTATTGCAAAGAGCACTCTTCCCAAAATAACCTTGCAAGCTGTACAAGCCCCTTAAACAGTCCTTAAGTACTTAGCTAGCAGCTGTGAAGAAACGTCACAGCCCTCCTTCTTCCACGAAGGGAAACACACACACACTTTGCTCTGCTTTGGTTTCAAAGTCTTGAAAAATCAACAAAGTCTGGAAACAGCAAGGCACGGTCCTGAAGAATTACGATCAGATAATCTTCCACAACGGCCAAGCCAGCGCGCTGCTATTTGTATCAGCAGCGCTAAATTACTGGAGCCCCATCCAAACATAAGTGGCCTCTCTTATCTCCTGTAATATTTCTTTAATTGGTCTCTTCTATGCATAACTCTGCATATGCATGGGTCCAACACTTCCTCATCTGAATCGACCCGAAGATAATGGAGATTGGCTTCGTGGGCTGTGTGCCAAGCCCCCCTCTTCCAAGTCACCCCCACCTTCTTCTTCGTCCAAGGAAATTGCACTACCTGACTCTGTCGGCAATAAAACAGGCCTATGACATGTTGATGTTTCCCCTACATCCACCTCCACATTCCTTGGGGCAGGAGCTAGGCCAGAGCCAACCACAACACCTACCGGTAGTTGGGTAATGAAGCGGCTGCAAAAAAACCCCTTCCAAATCTAAGAACACCAAGGACTTAACAGTTCTCCGCTTTCGTGTCTCCCTCCTCCTCAACCCCACTCCCGTCTAGCACTGATGATGTTACCTAGTTTGGGTAAAGAAACACCTGCAAGCAAGCAAACAAGCGAGCTCAGAAGCCCCCTTCACTCTCAAAAGGAGTCTGCTTGAGCCTTGAGTCGGTCAGGCATAACACGTACTAGGTGATGGCAAAGTTGTGCTCCGCTATGCCTTCCAGGTGCTTGGCGTAATTGTAGTAGGTGTTGCGCAGGTGCACTCGGTCGTGGATCTCGGCTATCTCAATGGCTTTCTGCCACTGGTCTGAAGCCTGGTAGAACTTGTTCAAGAGGTCGTAGCGTTGGCACTGCTTGTATAACTGCTCGGCGTCTTCCTGGAACAGAGACCAAAAAGACTTTAAGTGAGCGATGCTGTTGTATTGTCACTATCGCCATCAAAATTTAATAGGAAAGTGAACACAAGAACAAGGGGGCGCAATCTGAGGTTAGTTGGGGGAAAGATCAGAAGCAACGTGAGAAAATATGATATGACTGAAAGAGTAGTAGATGCTTGGAACAAACTTCCAGCAGACGTGGTTGGTAAATCCACAGTAACTGAATTGAAACATGCCTGGGATAAACATATATCCATCCTAAGACAAAATACAGGAAATAGTATAAGGGCAGACTAGATGGACCATGAGGTCTTTTTCTGCCGTCAATCTTCTATGTTTCTATCTTCATTACCATCATTATAGAATTTTTCTTTCACGTGTACAGGTGGTCCTTGACTTACAACCGTTTGTTTAATGACCATTCAAAGTTACAACAGTGCTGAAAAAAGGGACTTAGGATCATTTTTCAGTGTTATAACCAGGGGTGAAATTTATTTATTTATTCATTTATTCATTCATTCATTCATTCATTCTTTCTTTCTTTCTTTCTTTCTTTCTTTCATCCAGCCATCCATTAATTAATTAATTAATTCATTGATTGGATTTTTATCCCATGCCTCTCCAAGAACTCAGAGCGGCTTACAACATGTGAAAAAATAAAATTCTGAAATCCAATAAAACTAAAAGCAAACAGTCTAAAACACCAATTTAATCTAAAAAAACCGTCATATTCAATCCAACAACATACTTTCCATTCAACATACATTCATTTGTAGGCAGGGCTGAGGATTAGTGTCCCCAAGCCTGTCGGCACAGATGCATCTTCAAATTATTATGGAAGGCAAGGAGTGTGGGGGCGGTACGGATCTCTGGGGGACCTGATTCCAGAGGGCCGGGGCCACCACAGAGAAGGCTCTCCTCCTCAGAAGTCTGCTACCGGTTCGCTCTGCTCCGTGTGCGCTTTGCCACAGGCAGCACGGTGCAGCACTGAAAAAGGAGCATTTTGAAGCCATCAGTGTCTGATAAGTTTAAGGCAACTGTTTTTGTTTTTTAAGCCATTGGTGTCTGCAAAGGTAAGTAGAACAGCGAGGGGTGGATCAGCTGTGCTGTGTAATTTATATCTATTAGAAAGTGGGAAATCCTGCTTTCTAGCTAATCTAGATCGTGCAGAACAGCTGATTGTCGCACAGCTGATAGTTGAATATACAGGTTCACCCGAACTGGTAGTATATTTTATTACCAGTTGGGGTCAACCGGTCTGAACCAATAGCACTTTACCTCCAGATGATTGGCAACTGGTTCATTTTTATGACCATTGCTGTGTTCCGGGGTCATGCGATCCCCTTTTACGATCTTCAAATTTCTAGGTTCTATCATATCTCAAGACCTAAAATGGTCACCTAACATCAAAAGCATCATCAAAAAAGCACAACAAAGAATGTTCTTTCTGCGCCAGCTCAGGAAGCTCAAACTGCCCAAGGAGCTGCTGATACAGTTCTACAGGGGAATCATTGAGTCTGTCATCTGCACCTCTATAACTGTCTGGTTTGGTGCTGCAACCCAACAGGACCGACACAGACTTCAGAGGATAATCAGAATTGCAGAAAAAACAATTGCTGCCAACCTGCCTTCCATTGAGGACCTGTATACTGCACGAGTCAAAAAGAGGGCGGGTAAAATATTTACTGACCCCTCACATCCTGGACACAAATTGTTTCAACTCCTACCCTCAAAACGTCGCTACAGAGCACTGCACACCAAGACAACTAGACACAAGAACAGTTTTTTCCCGAACGCCATCACTCTACTAAACAAATAATTCCCTCAACACTGTCAGACTTTCTACTAAATCTGCACTTCTATTCTACTAGTTTTTCTCATCATTCCTTTCACCCATTTCCTCCCATGTTGACTGTATGACTGTAACTTGTTGCGTATATCCTAAGATTTTTATTAATATTTATTTATTTATTTATTACTTAGATTTGTATGCCGCCCCTCTCCGAAGACTCGGGGCGGCTCACAACATGTAAAAACAAATCATAAGCAATCAGACAAATTTAAAATATTTAAATATTTAAAAAACCCATATACTAACAGTCATACACACAGACATACCATGCATAAATTAAACGTGCCCAGGGGGAGATGTTGCTTCGTCATTGCTTATTTGACCATTATGACAATCATTAAGTGTTGTACCACATGATTCTTGACAAATGTATATTTTATTTTATGTACATTGAGAGCATATGCACCAAGACAAATTCCTTGTGTGTCCAATCACACTTGGCCAATAAAAATTCTATTCTATTCTATTCTGAGTGGGGAAGTCAGATTCACTGAACAATCTAGTTATTCATCTATGAATTGCAGGGATTCACTTAACAATTGAGGCAAGAACGGTTGTAAAATGGGGCAAAATTCACCTAACAAACATCTGACTTAACAACAGAAATGTTGGGCTCAATTGTGGTCGTAAGTCGAGGACCACCTGCATTGAAAACATTCTCTGAGATCTTCCTACAGTGAAGAGGAATAAGGGGTCCTTTTGACTCTCTGAGCTTCGTTGTTTTCTTGGGACATTTCATTGCCAAGCTAGGTAATACTATCAGTGTGAGAGGGGAGTGGGAATTGAGAGCAAGCTCCACTCCCTTACTAGCACTGATGATGCTACCTACTTTGGGTCATGAGACATCTGCAAGGAAACAAGCTCAGAGAGCACCCAGGACCCCTCATTTTGACCCTGAGCCCCAAATATTCTTGAAGGACAGAGCAACAAACTCAAACTCAACCCAGACAAGACGGAGTGGCTGTGGGTCTTGCCTCCCAAGGACAATTCCATCTGTCCGTCCATTACCCTGGGGGGGGAGAACTATTGACCCCCTTCAGAGAGGGTGCGCAACTTGGGCGTCCTCCTCGATCCACAGCTGACATTGGAACATCATCTTTCGGCTGTGGCGAGGAGGGCGTTTGCCCAGGTTCGCCTGGTGCACCAGTTGCGGCCCTATTTGGACAGGGAGTCATTGCTCACAGTCACTCATGCCCTCATCACCTCGAGGTTCGATTACTGCAACGCTCTCTACATGGGGCTACCTTTGAAAAGTGTTCGGAAACTCCAGATCGTGCAGAACGCGGCCGCGAGAGCCATCGTGGGGCTTCCCAGATTCGCCCACGTATCTACAACACTCCGTGGCCTGCATTGGCTGCCGATCAGTTTCCGGTCACAATTCAAAGTGTTGGTCATGACCTTTAAAACCCTACATGGCATTGGACCAGAGTACCTCCGGAACCTCCTGCTACCGCACAAATCCCAGTGGTGGATAAGGTCCCACAGAGTTGGCCTTCTGCGGGTCCCGTCGACTAAACAATGTCGTCTGTCGGGCCCCAGGGGAAGAGCCTTCTCTGTGGTGGCCCCGGCCCTCTGGAATCAACTCCCCCCAGAGATTAAAACTGCTCCCACCCCCCTTGTCTTCCGTTAACTACTTAAGACCCACCTATACCGCCAGGCACGGGGGATTTGAGACACCTTTCCCCCAGGCTTATTATAATTTATGTTTGGTATGTATGTGCTGTTTGGTTTTTAATTGTGATAGGGGTTTTAGTTTTTTTAATATTAGATTTGTGCCATTATAATATTGTTTTTATCGTTGTTGTGAGCTGCCCCGAGTCTTCGGAGAGGGGCGGCATACAAATCTAATAAATTATTATTATTATTATTATTATTATTATTATTATTATTATTAATAATAAGGTCATTTTAAAAAAAAACCTCTACATTCTGACACATTAGCTGGGGGTTACTTACAGGAAGAATCCGAGGGAGCCTACTCACCTAAAATAGAATCATTATGACTTTAACAGGATGTTTAAAGAAAAGCAAAGGAAAAAGAAAAAAAACAACCAAGCCGTCCAACCTGCAGGTCATTTCAAGAACAAGGGGACGTCCACACGGCCAGCTCCTGCTTTTCCTGATGCTCTAGGAAACGGCTCCACACACAGCCAACTGAAATAAAGGCCCTGCTATCTCAGAAGCCATTTCCTAGAAGGGGGGGGGGGAGGAATTGGGGCTTGGAAACGAGGTCACCCTTGAACGGGCCTTTGGATGTTGGACGCTGGGAGGGAAGGCTTGGAATCTTGGCTCGTAAAAAATGGGCAGGGATAATCATCAGAGGGAGATAAAAGCCACTGGGCCCAGGGTGCCTTTGACACGAGGGTCAGCGCGATCAAAGGAAAATGAAAAGAAACAATGAATAGAACAGAATAGAATGGAATAGAATTATTACAATTAGAGTTCTAATTAGAATAAAATCATTAGAATTAGAATTAGAATAGAATTATTAGAATTAGAATAGACTAGAATAGAATTATTAGAATTAGAATAAAATAGGATAGAATTATTAGAATTGGAATTAGAATAGAATAGAATTATTAGAAGTAGACTAGAATAGAATTATTAGAATTAGAATAAAATAGGATAGAATTATTAAAATTGGAATTAGAATAGAACAGAATTATTACAATTAGAGTTCTAATTAGAATAAAATTAGAATTAGAATAGAATTATTAGAATTATAATACAATAGGATAGAATTATTAGAATTAGAATAGAATAGAATGGAATAGAATTATTAGAATTAGAATAAAATAATTATTGGAATTGGAATTAGAATAGACTAGAATTATTAGAATTAGACTAGACTAGAATTATTAGAATTAGAATACAATAGGATAGAATTATTAGAATTGGAATTCAAATTAGAATAGAATAGAATTATTACTATTAGTTCTGGAGACCTCACCTACAAAAAGATATTGACTTCAGAAGAGAAGGATTTAGGGGTAGTGATTTCTGACAGTCTCAAAATGGGTGAACAGTGCAGTCAGGCAGTAGGGAAAGCAAGTAGGATGCTTGGCTGAATAGCTAGAAGTATAACAAGCAGCTATGATCCCGCTATATAGAGTGCTGGTGAGACCACATTTGGAATACTGTGTTCAGTTCTAGAGACCTCACCTACAAAAAGATATTGACAAAATTGAACGAGTCCAAGACGGGCTACAAGAATGGTGGAAGGTCTTAAGCATAAAACGTATCAGGAAAGACTTAATGAACTCAATCTGTATAGTCTGGAGGACAGAAGGAAAAGGGGGGACATGATCGAAACATTTAAATATGTTAAAGGGTTAAATAAGGTTCAGGAGGGAAGTATTTTTAACAGGAAAGTGAACACAAGAACAAGGGGACACAATATGAAGTTAGTTGGGGGAATGATCAAAGGCAACATGAGAAAATATTATTTTACTGAAAGAGTAGTAGATCCTTGGAACAAACTTCCAGCAGACGTGGTTGGTAAATCCACAGCAACTGAATTTAAACATGCCTGGGATAAACATATATCCCTTGTAAGATAAAATACAGAAAATAGTATAAGGGCAGACTAGATGGACCATGAGGTCTTTTTCTGCCGTCAGTCTTCTATGTTTCTATGTTTCTATTACAATTAGATTTCTAATTAGAATAGAATTATTAGAATTAGAATAGAATTATTAGAATTAGGAATAGAATAGAATTATTAGAATTAGAATAGAATAAACAGAGTTAGAAGGGACCTCGGAGGTCTTCTAGTCCAACCCCCTGCCAAGCAGGAGACCCTAGAACACTTCAGACAAAGAATTATCCAATCTCTTTAATAAGCCCAAGTTTTACTGGCAAAAAATACAGGTGGTCCTTGATCAATTACCACAATTGGGCCCAACACTTTTGTGGCTAACTAAGACCATTTTTAAAGTGCATTTGTCCCCATTCTGTGCCCTTTCTTGTCACCGTTGTTAAGTGAATCCCTGTGGTTGTTAAGTGAGTAACAGAGCTGACATATGAATCTGGCTTCCCCATTGATTTCGCTTGTCAGAAGGATGCCAAAGGGAATCACCGCCTGCTACCGCACGAATCCCAGCGACCGATAAGGTCCCACAGAGTTGGCCTTCTCCGGGTCCCGTCGACTAAGCAATGTCTTTTGGCAGGCCCCAGGGGAAGAGCCTTCTCTGTGGCGGCTCCGGCCCTCTGGAACCAACTCCCCCCGGAGATTAGAACTGCCCCCACCCTCCCTGTCTTTCGTAAACTACTCAAGACTCATTTATACCGCCAGGCATGGGGGAGTTGAGATAGTTCTTCCCCCTAGGCCATTACAAGTTATGCATGGTATGTTTGTGTGTATGTTTTGTTTTATAATAGGGGTTTTTAGTTGTTTTTATTATTGGATTGTACATGTTGTGTTTATTAGTGTTGTTAGCCGCCCCGAGTCTGCGGAGAGGGGCGGCATACAAATCCAATAAATTATTATTATTATTATTATCACGTGACCCCTGGGATGTAACGGCCATCATAAATCTGAGCTAAGTGTCGTGTCTGAATTTCAATCACACCTGACCACGGAGATGCTGCGATGGTTATAAGCAAGAAAAAAATGGCCACAACCCTCTTTTCCCATTGCCATTGTAATTCTGAATGGACATTAAAGCCACTGGACGTAAAAGCCAAACCTTTTTTTTTACTTGCCAACAGTGATGGGCTCCTACAGGTGGGGGGGACGCAGAACCGGTAGAAAAATTTTGATTTCTTTTTTTCCCTTCTGGGCTCTGGGATTATTATTATTATTAATAATTAGATTTGTATGCCGCCCCTCTCCATAGACTCGGGGCAGCTCACAACAATAACAAAGACAATGTAAGAACAAATCTAATAATTTAAAAAACACTAAAACTCCCATTATTAAAAGCAAGAAATACAGGTTTAATTATCCTGTAAGGTAGCTCAGAATATTTGCCTAATCAGGATGAAATGTTAATGAGAAATATACTAAATATAACAATTAAAAAATCTAATAGAAAAAGTATTGGCTAATGAATTAATATTCTACACAGCCCTCCTACTTAGTGTAATAAACTAGGAATTCTTACCATAAGTCTATTTGGAGTTACTTTTTTCATATTTTTAGATTATATTTTTACTTTAAACTCAAGAATATAGTATATCTAGTTGGCTAAATAACTATTGAAAAGTAGAGGTTTCCTTTAAACTTCCTAGCGCTACAACAATTTTGTTTAAAATCCAATACCAAAAAAAAAATGTTTTTCCTATCACAGTAAATGAGGTTGAATGTGTATAATTTTAGAAGAGCTGTGCGTTTGTGTGTGTACATACACATACACTTTATATAGTAGATAATGCATATTTTTGTGTGCCTGTGTGTAATATGTATGTACGCATATGGCATATATACATACAATTAAATAGTATATTTTGGATGTTCAATAATAGTAAATAGAGAAGGAAATTGTATCTCTTTGAAGCAAGGAGAGCCAGGTACCCTAACCCTAACCTTTGATGTGAATGACGTCAAGTTGGCCACTTTTAAGCCACTCACATGACCTTTAAGCCACCCCCCTGGTCACATGATCATGTAGCCATTCCCACCTGGTCACACGGCTGGCAAACCACAGCCATAGTGTGGTAGTAAAGATTTTTGCAGCCCTTCAGTGCTTATCAAGCGTCCAAATTTTGATCATAGGGAGACCAGGAAGATGCTGCACGCAGTGGTCGTAAGTGTGAAAAAAAACATCATAAATCTCTTCCCCCTCCTCCCTGTGCCGTTGTAACAAACCTATAAAGCCCTTCATGGCATTGGACCAGAATATCTCTGGGACTGCCTTCTGCCGCACGAATCCCAACGACCGATTAGGTCCCACAGAGTTGGCCTTCTCCGGGTCCCGTCGACTAAACAATGTCGTTTGGCAGGTCCCAGGGGAAGAGCCTTCTCTGTGGCGGCCCCGACTCTCTGGAATCAGCTCCCCCCGGAGATTAGAACTTCCCCCACCCTCCTTGCCTTCCGTAAACTCCTTAAAACCCACCTTTGCCGCCAGGCATGGGGGAATTGAGATATCTCCCCCGGGCCTATACAATTTATGTATGGTATGTTTGTATGTATGTCTGATTAATAATGGGGTTTTTAAAATGTTTTTAAATGATTAGATTTGTTATGAATTGTTCTATTGCTGTTGTGAGCCGCCCCGAGTCTGCGGAAAGGGGCGGCATACAAATCTAATTAATAAATGAATGAATGAATGAATGAATGAATGAATGAATGAATGAATGAATAAATAAATAAATAAATAAATGACCTGTATTGTAAGGTGCCCAGAGACACTTTGGATAGTGAGGCGGGGAGCATATGAAGTTAATAAACATAGTGACTCACCAGCATGTCCAACTGGATGGCTAACATGGCCACCCTGGCTTCCTTCTCCGGTTCTCGTTCAGCCTCCCGCAAGGCCTTGGCTCCCCGCGCATGGTCCATGTACCCCAGGCAAACTTTGGCGACATCCAGCCTTTGGGTCTTCACGCACATGCGGGCCATGTTCTCCCAGACGGCTTTGCTGCGGAGTACAAGAAGAAGAGACACGATCCCAGTCAGATCCTGAAAACCTTCATGAACAGGTGTGAACGCAGGTGTGAACTGGCCCTTCTGCTGGACTGTAGCTTAAGATGGATGTGCACCTGCTTTTTGCAGCTGTGTGCACAGGTGGGCCACGTTCTCCCAGACTAGGGTTAGGCAAAGTTGGCTCTCCTATGATTTGTGGACTTCAACTCCCAGAATTCCTGAGCCAATCATGCTAGCTCAGGAATTCTGGGAATTTATGTATTTATATATTTATTTATTTATTTATGTATCCATTCATTCATTCATTCATTCATTCATTCGATTTTTATGCTGCCCTTCTCGTTAGACTCAGGGCGGCTTACAACATATTAGCAATAGCACTTTTTAACAGAGCCAGCGTATTGCCCCCACAATCCGGGTTGAAGTCCACATGTCGTAGAACAGTGTTTTTCAACCAGTGTGCCACGGCACACTAGTGTGCCGTGAGACATGGTCAGGTGTGCCGCGAAGCTCAGAGAGAGAAAGAAAACAAGAGAGAGAGAAAGAAAGAAAGAGAGAGAGAAAGAGAGAGAGAGAAAGAAAGAAAACAAGAGAGAGAGAGAGAAAGCAAGAAAGAAAGAGAGAAAGAGAGAAAGAAATAGAGAGAGAAAAAGAAAGAAAGCAAGAGAGAGAAAAAGAAAACAAGAGAGAGAAAAAGAAAGAGAGAGAGAGAGAGAAAGCAAGAGAACAAGAGAGAGAAAGAAAGCAAGAGAGAGAGAGAAAGAGAAAGAAAGAAAGAAAGAGAGAGAGAGGGAGGGAGGGATGGTGGGAGAGAGAAAGACATAGAGGGAGGGAGGGAGAAAGAGAGCAAAAGAGAGAGGAAGGAAGGGAGAAAGAAAGAGGGCTGGAGAGAGAGAAAAAAGAAGGGAGAGAAAGAGGGAGGGAGAAAAAGAGCGAAAGGGAGGAAGAGAGATAAAAAAAAATTGTCCAAACTTTTTTTAGACCCCCCCCCCACTCAATGTGCCCCAGGGTTTTGTAAATGTAAAAAATGTGCCATGGCTCAAAAAAGGTTGAAAATCACCGTCGTAGAAGAGCCAACTTTGCCTACCCCTGTCCAAGACAGGATCACCACAAAACGCAAGAAGGAGGCACATGATCCAGGTCAAGCCATGAAGACCTCCAAGAACACAGAGGTGTGAACTGGCCTTTCTGCAGGACCGAAGACTTCTTTAGGGATCACAGCTTCATGTGCAGAGAGAGAATAATCAGAACTGCAGAAAAAACAATAACTGCCAACCTGCCTTCCATTGAGGACCTGTACATTGCACGAGTCAAAAAGAGGGCTGTGAAAATATATACTGACCCCTCGCCTCCTGGATACAAACTGCTTCAACTCCTAGCCTCAAAACAACACTATAGCGCACTGCACACCAAGACAAGTAGCCCTTCATGGCATCGGACCAGAATATCTCTGGGACCACCTTCTGCTGCACGAATCCCAGCCACCAGTTAGATCCCACAGCGTATCAAAGCAATACAGCTCATCTGTTTGGAACCCATATCGCATCTCAGACATTAACACCCTTGAAAATGTCCAAAGATACTTCACCAGAAGAGCCCTTCACTCCTCCACTCGAAATAGAATACCCTATGAGACTAGACTTTCAATCCTGGGCCTAGAAAGTTTAGAACTAAGACGCCTTAAACAAGATCTAAGTATTGCCCACAAGATCATATGCTGCAACGTCCTGCCTGTCGGCGACTACTTCAGCTTCAACCACAACAACACAAGAGCACACAACAGATTTAAACTTAATATTAACCGCTCCAAACCTGACTGTAAAAAATATGACTTCAGTAACCGAGTTGTCGAAGCGTGGAACTCATTACCGGACTCCATAGTGTCATCCCCAAACCCCCAACACTTTACCCTTAGATTATCTACGGTTGACCTCTCCAGATTCCTAAGAGGTCAGTAAGGGGCGAGTACAAGTGCACTAGAGTGCCTTCCGTCCCCTGTCCTATTGCTCTCCTATATCTCCTATACCTTTCTTCTATTCCTATATCTCTTTTTCTATTCTTTCATTGATATGTTCTATTACTATATCTTCTTTTCTATTCTTTCTTAGATATATTTTACTATGAGTATCTCCTCTATAACCTTCATCATGTGTTTTACTATACAGTGATACCTCGTCTTACAAACGCCTCATCATAGAAACTTTTCGAGATACAAACCCGGGGTTTAAGATTTTTTTGCCTCTTCTTACAAACTATTTTCACCTTACAAACCCACCACCGCCGCTGGGATGCCCCGCCTCCAGACTTCCGTTTCCAGCGAAGCCCCCATTTTTGCGCTGCTTGGACTCCCCTGAGGCTCCCCTCCATGGGAAACACCACCTTCGGACTTCCATGTTTTTGTGATGCTGCAGGGGAATCCCAGCAGTGCAAAAACGGGTGCTTCGCTGGCAACAGAATTCTGGAGGTGGGGTTTCCCAGCGAGGGGAGCCTCAGTGAAATCACAGCATCGCAAAAACACAGAGGTCCAGAGGTGGGGTTTCCCATGGAGGGGAGCCTCAGGGAAATCCCAGCAACACAAAAACGGGCACTTCGGCTGGCAAAAGGGGTGAATTTTGGGCTTGCACGCATTAATCACTTTTCCATTGATTCCTATGGGAAACATTGTTTGGTCTTACAAACTTTTCACCTTAAGAACTTCATCCCGGAACCAATTAAGTTTGTAAGACAAGGTATCACTGTATGTATATAGATATATACCCACTAAAACCCTCATTTTGTATTGGACAAAATAAATAAATAAAAAATACGTAAATAGTAACTCAACGGATCTAAGTTAGCCTAGCTAGCTTGTTACACTGGCTTCAGTTGAGTCTGTTCTGCGTAGGACCTAGATTGAATCCAACTTCTGAAGTTATTTTTTGACCCTCAACCACTCTCTTTTCATTGCCCAGGCTTATCAAAGGATGATTGTGTTCACTCAGATCGGGGGGAAAAAATGTAAAGCCATAAATTGTCCAACCCTTCCCCCCCTATATCAAACTGGGAGAATTTCCTGAGTTTATCTTTGGAACTCTACCTCACATCTGTCCTTCATCAACTCCAGCTCGCTGTTCTAATGAATACCAGATGCAGTGGAGGAAGGGCGCCCATGTCTCTCTTTTGTTCTGCATTGAAAGAAGAGCACGCCGAGCCTCTTGCTGTATGAATTCTGCATCTTGAAACGCAAAATCGAACCGTAAATTTGATGCATAAAGAACTGATAGATAAATTAGTGAAGATTGGACTTAATCCCTGGATAGTTCAATGGATTTGCAGCTGGCTGAAGCGTAGACATCAGAGAGTGATTGTTAATGGCGAGTATTCTGAGCAGAGCCAGGTTACAAGCGGTGTGCCACAAGGGTCTGTTCTGGGTCCTATTCTTTTTAATATGTTTGTGAGTGACATAGGGGAAGGTCTGGTAGGGAAGGTTTGCCTATTTGGCGATGACTCTAAAGTGTGCAATAGGGTTGATATTCCTGGAGGCGTCTGTAATATGGTAAATGATTTAGCTTTACTAGATAAATGGTCAAAGCAATGGAAACTGCAGTTTAATGATTCCAAATGTAAAATAATGCACTTGGGGAAAAGGAATCCTCAATCTGAGTATTGTATTGGCAGTTTGGTGTTAGCAAAAACTTCAGAAGAAAAGGATTTAGGGGTAGTGATTTCTGACAGTCTCAAAATGGGTGAGCAGTGTGGTCGGGCGGTAGGAAAAGCAAGTAGGATGCTTGGCTGCATAGCTAGAGGTATAACAAGCAGGAAGAGGGAGATTGTGATCCCGCTATATAGAGCGCTAGTGAGACCAAATTTGGAATACTGTGTTCAGTTCCGGAGACCTCACCTACAAAAAGATATTGACAAAATTGAACGGGTCCAAAGACGGGCTGCAAGAATGGTGGAAGGTCTTAAGCATAAAACGTATCAGGAAAGACTTAGTGAACTCAATCTGTATAGTCTGGAGGACAGAAGGAAAAGGGGGGACATGATCGAAACATTTAAATATGTTAAAGGGTTAAATAAAGTCCAGGAGGGAAGTGTTTTTAATAGGAAAGTGAACACAAGAACAAGGGGACACAATCTGAAGTTAGTTGGGGGAAAGATCAAAAGCAACATGAGAAAATATTATTTTACTGAAAGAGTAGTAGATCCTTGGAACAAACTTCCAGCAGACGTGGTAGATAAATCCACAGTAACTGAATTTAAACATGCCTGGGATAAACATATATCCATCCTAAGATAGAATACAGAAAATAGTATAAGGGCAGACTAGATGGACCATGAGGTCTTTTTCTGCTGTCAGACCTCTATGTTTCTATGTAAAATGGCATTATGATAAGGCCATAAGGAGAGCTACTTCCAATTTGGAACCACTAAACCAGTGTTTCTCTCAAGCTTTGGCAGCTTGAAGATGGATGGGTAGAATAGCGCAATGTATTCCGTGTCTTCTCGAGAGCCAGGATTGTCCACGTTCACTTCGCTGAGAAGCAACTCCAGGGCTGGAGTTGGAGGTTCTTCAGTTGTCTGGGGTTCTTTTGAAGTCACATCTACAATGAATCAAACCTTGTCACCTTAGACCAGGGGTCTCCAAGCTTGGCCACTTTAAGACCTGAGGACTTAAACCAGCTTGGCTAATTAACTATGAAAAAGCTCAAAAATCAAACTGAACAGAAATTGTGTTACAAATAGTTCCCCAGTGTAATCGTTTAATGGGTACAGAGAACGAACAGTTTTGAGTCTTCGGAGAGGGGCGGCATACAAATCTAATAAATTATTATTATTATTATTCTCAGACATTAACACCCTTGAAAATGTCCAAAGATACTTCACCAGAAGAGCCCTTCACTCCTCCACTCGAAACAGAATACCCTATGAGACTAGACTTTCAATCCTGGGCCTAGAAAGTTTAGAACTAAGACGCCTTAAACAAGATCTAAGTATTGCCCACAAGATCATATGCTGCAACGTCCTGCCTGTCGGCGACTACTTCAGCTTCAACCACAACAACACAAGAGCACACCACAGATTTAAACTCAATATTAACCGCTCCAAACTTGACTGTAAAAAATATGACTTCAGTAACCGAGTTGTCGAAGCGTGGAACTCATTACCGGACTCCATAGTGTCCTCCCCAAACCCCCAACACTTTACCTTTAGATTATCTACGGTTGACCTATCCAGATTCCTAAGAGGTCAGTAAGGGGCGAGTACAAGTACACTAGAGTGCCTTCCGTCCCCTGTCCTATTGCTCTCCTATATCTCCTATACTTTTCCTCTATTCCTATATCTCTTCTTCTATTCTTTCATTGACATATTCTATTCTTATATCTTCTTTTCCATTATTTCTTAGATATATTTTACTATGAGTATCTCGTCTATAACCTTCATCATGTATTTTACTATGTGTATATTGATATATACCCACTAAAACCCTCATTGTGTATTGGACAAAATAAATAAATAAATAAATAAATAAAAATAAATAAATTCTGTAAAGCAAAAGAGGACAAACAACTTTGGCCCAAGCCCACCTGTTTCCCTCGAGGGGAAGACAGGAACAAGAGAAGGAAAAGGCTCATCCTGTTGGCTCCCCAGCAGGGTGGAAGACATACCGAAGACCTCTACCGTGGACTTCAAGGTTTTCTGAGCTCTAAATAAAATCCCCAGAGGCCTAAGCGTTATTCCCAACGAGAGAGAGGAGAGAGGGGGGGGGAGAGAGGAGAGAGAGAGAGGGAGAGAGAGAGAGGGAGAGAGAGAGAAGGAGAGAGAGAAGGAGAGAAGACAGAGAGGGAGGGAGAGAAGGAGAGAGAGAGAAGGAGAGAGAGAGAGAAGAGAGAGGGAGGGAGAGAGAGAAAGAGAGAGAGAGAGAAGAGAGAGAGAGGGAGGGAGAGAAGGAGAGAGAGAGAAGGAGAGAGAGGGAGGGAGAGAGAGAAGGAGAGAGAGAGAGAAGGAGAGGGAGGGAGGGAGAGAGAGAAGGAGAGAGAGAGAGAAGGAGAGAGAGAGAATAATAAAGTCACCTATCTGGCTTTCCTAGTTATGGATGGTGGACCTAGAACTCAACGTCTCCTGGTGTACAACCTAGGAAATAGTGAATTCTAGTCCTGCCTTAGGCAAGTAAGCCAACTGGGTGAAAATATGTATGTATGTATGTATGTATGTATGTATGTATGTATGTATGTATGTACACTGCTCCAAAAAAAATATTAAAGCAACACTGAAATAACACCTACCGTGGACTTCAAGGTTTTCTGAGCTCTAAATAAAATCCCCGGAGGCCTGAGCATTATTCCCAACTGGTCCCTATTCCTGCTCCAACCCCAGAAAAAAGAAGGAGAACGTCAGACTTGCAAGATTTCAATTGTCAATTTTCTGCCTGAATAGTAGCTGGAAATTATGCCCAGGGAGCAATGGTGGGTTACTCCCAGTTTGTCCCAGTTCTAAGAACCGGTAGCGCTGGCACTCTGGATTCTTCTGTGCACGCGCAGAAGCGTCGTACACAGGTGTAAACTGGTAGCAAAGGGTTTTAGAACGCACTATTGGCAGGGAGCCTTTGCAAGACTCTTCTACAACTCATCAACTTTGTCTTATGAAATCAGTTCGTTGATATCTCATGTTTATCAATAACTCAAATACTCCTTCCTCCTCCTTTCCCCCCCCACAACAATAAACCTGTGAGGAGGGTTGAGCTGAGAGAGAGAGAGAGAAGAAGAGAGAGAGAGAGGAGAGAGAGAGAGAGAAAAAAGAAGAGAGGGAGAGAGAGAGGAGAGAGAGAGAAGGGGAGAGAGAGAGAGGAGAGAGAGAGAGAGAAAAGGAGAGAGAGAGAGGGAGAGAGAGAGGAGAGAGAGAGAGCAGGAGAGAGAGAGAGAGAGAAGGAGAGAAAGAGAAGGAGAGAGAGGGAGGGAGGGAGAGAGAGAAGGAGAGAGAGAGAAAGAGGGACAGAGGAGGGAGAGAGAGAGAGAAGGAGAGAGAGAGAGAATAACAAAGTCACCTATCTGGCTTTCCTAGTTATGGATGGTGGACCTAGAACTCAACGTCTCCTGGTGTACAACCTAGGAGATAGTGAATTCTAGTCCTGCCTTAGGCAAGTAAGCCAACTGGGCGAAAATATGTATGTATGTATGTATGTATGTATGTATGTATGTATGTATGTATGTATGTATGTACACTGCTCAAAAAAAAATATTAAAGCAACACTGAAATAACACCTCCTAGATCTGAATGAATGAAATATTCTCATTGAATATTTTGTTCTGTACAAAATTGAATGTGCACAACAGCATGTGAAATTGATTGTCAATCAGTGTTGCTTCCTAAGGGGACAGTTTGATTTCACAGAAGTTTCATTTACTTGGAGTTATATTGTGTTGTTTAAGTGTTCCCTTTATTTTTTTGAGCAGTGTATATTCCCTATCCGTTCGTATCAGACTCTGTTGTTTCATCACCAAACCCCAAAAAACTTTACCCTTAGACTATCCACTATTGACCTCACCTGATTCCTTAGAGGTCAGTAAGGGGCGTGCCTAAGTATATCAGCGTGCCCACTGTCCCTGTCCTACGTTTCCCTCTTATTAGTACCAATATCATGTATATAAACAGTGTTATTTCTTTGTATACTACCAATATGTACTTGACAAAACAAATAAGTAAAATAAATAAGTAAGGATATGTGTGGGTATGTGTATAGAAACATAGAAGACTGACGGCAGAAAAAGACCTCATGGTCCATCTAGTCTGCCCTTATACTATTTCCTGTATTTTATCTTAGGATGGTTATATGTTTATCCCAGGCATGGTTAACTGTGGACTGTGGAATGTATGTTTATGTATATGTATATGTATATGTATATGTATATCTCCTTATGAAACACTAATTTTTTCCTGGAAGTGTTATCCTACTGGATCCTTCCCTCTCATCCAACAAACCATTGCATTATTATGCAGAAACATTAAAAACAATTCTGATTATTTTTGTTGGACTAAGTGAAAGAAGAAGGGAAAAAAAGCAAAAATATTTTCTTCCACTGTTCTTATCTTAGCACTGAAGTCAGAGTGCGCTTGGCAAGGGAGCCACATATTTCTCGTGCTTCAAACTCCCAAGTTAGATTTAATGGGTTGAGACTGAACTGTTGCATCCCGAACCAAAGAGATTAAAGCAGAGCGGGATCTATTTTGGAGGATGTCTATCTATTTTTTTTAATGAGGTTACCTAGTTTGGGTAATGAAACGTCTGCAAGGGAAAAAAACCCAAACCCAGAGCGCACCAGGGACCCCACTGTCCTTTTCCTCCTCCTTCTCTCCTTCCTCCTCTTTGTAAATTCCTTTCCCTTCTAGCACTGATGATGTTACCTAATTGGGTAGTGAAATTTATTTATGTATTTATTTATTTATTGATTGATTGATTGATTGATTGATTGATTGGATTTGTATGCTGCCCCTCTCCGAAGACTCGGGGCGGCTAACAACAATAATAAGACAGCATATAATAATAATCCAATACTAAAAACAATTAAAAACCCATTATAATAAAAACCAAACAGACATACAGACATACCATGCATAGAATTGTAACGGCCTACGGGGGGAAAGTATCTCAGTTCCCCCATGCCTGGCGGCAGAGGTGGGTTTTAAGTAGCTTACGAAAGGCAAGGAGGGTGGGGGCAATTCTAATCTCTGGGGGAGTTGGTTCCAGAGGGCCGGGGCCGCCACAGAGAAGGCTCTTCGCCTGGGTCCCGCCAAGCGGCATTGTTTAGTTGATGGGACCCGGAGAAAACCCACTCTGTGGGACCTAACTGGTCGCTGGGATTTGTGCAGCAGAAGGCGGTCCCGGAGATAATCTGGTCCGCAAGAAAACCCACCGAGCTCAGAGAACACCAAGGACCCCACCGTTCTCCTCCACTTCCTTTCCTTCCTCCTCGTTAAAAACCCTACCCTGTTGTAGCACTGATGATGTTAGCTAGTTTGGGTAGTGGGACGCTTGCAAGAAAATCCACCAAGCCCAGGGAGCAGCAATGAACATCCCCCCCCTCCAGGATCTATTTTCTTCCACAATATCCACAATATTATTGAGTCTGTCGTCTGCGCCTCTATAACTGTCTGGATCAGTTCTGCAACCCGACAAGACCGACGCAGACGTCAGAGGAGAATCAGAACTGCAGAAAAAACAATGACTGCCAACCTGCCTTCCTTTGAGGACCTGTATAGTGCACGAGTCAAAAAGGGGGCAATGAAACTATTTACTGACCCCTCACATACTGGACACAAACTGTTCCAACTCCTACCCTCAAAATGACGCTATAGAGCACAGCAGAACAGCTAGACACAGGAATAGTTTTTGCCTGAATGCCATCACTCTGCTAAACAAATAATTCCCTCAACACTGTCAAACTACGAATACCCTACGAAACAGAAAACCCTACGAAAGCAGACTATCAATCCTAGGTCTAGAAAGCTTAGAACTACGTCGCCTAAAACACAATCTAAGTATTGCCCACAAGATCATATGCTGCAACGTTCTACCTGTCAATGACTACTTCAGCTTCAACCACAACAACACAAGAGCACGCAACAGATTCAAACTTAATATTAACCGCTCCAAACTTGACTGTAAAAAATATGACTTCAGCAACCGAGTTGTCGAAGCGTGGAACTCATTACCCGACTCAGTAGTGTCAACCCCTAACCCCAAACATTTCTCCCTTAGACTATCCACGATTGACCTCTCCAGGTTCTTTAGAGGTCAGTAAGGGGCGTGCATAAGTGCACTGGTGTGCCTTCCGTCCCCTGTCCAATTGTCTTTCCTTATCTCATTTATCTTTTCTTCCTTTCAAATATGTTCACCTATACTTTTATATCTTTTCTTCTATTCTTTTCTTTACTTATATTATTACATATCTATTCTCTTCAATGTGTATTATGTATTGGACAAAATAAATAAATAAAATTAATAAATAAAATAAACTAAGGCTGCATTGCTATTACTATTCTTCTCATCGTTCCTATCACCCATTTCCTCCCATTTATGACTGCAACTTGTTGCTTGTATCCTCACGATTTACATTAATATTGATGGTTTCCTGATTGCTTATTTGTACCCTATGACAATCATTAAGGGTCGTACCTCATGATTCTTGATGAATGTATCTTTTCTTTTATGTACACTGAGAGCATAAATGGCGTACACAAGGAATTTGTCATTGGTGTATATGGCAAATTCCTTGTGTGTCCAATCATACGGCCACTAAAAAGAATTCTATTCTATTCTTCATTCCAACATCTGTTCTATTCTATTCTATTCTACTTTATTCTCTCTCTATTTATTCTGTTCTGTTCTATTCTATTTTCTTTTCTATTCTTCATTCCAACATCTGTTCTGTTCTGTTCTATTCTATTCTATTCTTTCTCTATTTATTCTATTCTATTTTCTATTCTATTCTATTTTATTCTATTCTTCATTCCAATATCTGTTCTGTTCTGTTCTATTCTATTCTTTATTCTATTCTATTCTTCATTCCAACATCTGTTCTGTTCTACTACTCTACTCTACTCTTTCTCTATTTATTCTATTCTGTTCTATTCTATTTTTCATTCCAACATCTGTTCTGTTCTATTCTATTCTATTCTTTCTCCATTTATTCTATTCTATTTTCTATTCTATTCTACACTCCAATATCTGTTCTGTTCTACTCTACTCTTTATTCTACTCTATTCTATATTCCAACATCTGTTCTGTTCTACTACTCTACTCTACTCTTTCTCCATTTATTCTATTCTGTTCTATTCTATTTTTCATTCCAACATCTGATTTTTTTTCTATTCTGTTCTATTCTATTCTATTCTGTTCCGTTCCGTTCCATTCTTCATTCAAACATCTGTTCTACTCTGTTCTGTTCTATTCTAGAGGATCTCCCCGCTCCCTGGCCCCAATATCATAATACCGATTCTTCCAAATAAGAGTATTAGCTAATAAGCTGCTCTTTCTGGGAAGCAGGGGAGGGAGGAGAGGAGGGCAGCAATGCAGGAGGGAGGGGAGTGGGGAGGGGAGGGAGGAAGAGACAGGACTTTAGAAGTCTGTCTTTGACTTTTCCTTTCAGGAAACACATCCTGTTCACATCGGACGGCCGTGGCAGTGGCTCTTGTCGGTTTGCAATCGGCTACGCCCTGAGGTTCTCACCAAAACCGGCCGCGCAAACAACCGTTTCCTTTTCATGGAGAGATAGGAGGTGGGGGGAAAAAAAACCCCAAACTTCCTTGCAGCAAAAGCTTCTGTTTTCCTGCTCCGGGCAGTTTGCAGGGCTCCGTCATCGAGGGAAGAGCAACAGCGGTGGAAGGAGAGACCCTAGGAATACCGGCTCCAAGTCTTGCAGAACTCCTTGGTGGATGCAACCATATAGATATTTGCTCTCTGGGATTTGCTTGGGCTCAGGACTGTGAAGTCGAGGGCCCTCTGGGAGCCCTTCTGAAATCCAGGTGGCGGCAAAACCGAGCTCTCTGGTGCCACTTATGCAGGTCCCGGCTTCTTCGCACGGCTGCGCTCCAGAAGGCTGAAGGGACGGGCATCTTTTTGGCAGGGTGGAGGCCCTCAACCGCCCAAGAACACAACTCGGTCGACGGTTGATGCTTCTCCCTCCATCGGCCCTTGGCCAGTTTCGGAAAGAATGCTCCCCCTCGACAGTCCGACTCAACCCCAGCTTGGTCCTGCTCAAAGGGGAGGAAGGTGGATGAAGCGCCCCTGAAGAAGGCGAGCAGCCTGCACACCTGGGTGGTTTTTTGGGGGCCTTTTCTTCGCATGGATTTCTCCTCTCTCCTTTGTGGCTCTTCGGGCAGCCCAGATCTTCGCAGCAGCTGACTTGGAGAATGAATGGGGATGTACTCTAGTCATCCCTAACCATCTCCTCCTGCACGTGCCTTCCACCGACGGACGGACGGACGGAGCAAATTCGATGCACCGCAGCTGATCGGCAAAGGGTGGTGGGGGACACGCTTGGATCTTCTACCGAGAGTGGCTGCCGGGCGAACCGTCAGATATGACAGTCCAGAAACTGGTAGCCACAGCCGTGTTGGTCGCTCTGGTGTCCCTCGTTCTCAACAACGTGGCCGCTTTCACTCCCAACTGGGTGTACCAGACCTTGGAGGACGGACGTAAGCGCAGCGTGGGGCTGTGGAAGATGTGCTGGCTGGCGGAGAAAGGGAAAGGAGGTGTGGGCGCAGGTGCCAAGCACGGACAAGGGGTGGAGCAGCACAAATGCGAAGCCTTGGGCTGGGGTTCAGAGCCAGCCGGTTTCCAGGAATCCCGAAATACGGTCAAACGTAAGTCTCGTTTCTCCTTGCACCCTCTCGACTTGGTCTTGGGAATGGTCTGCGATGCAGGTCTGCTTGGCTGCATAGCTAGAGGTATAACAAGCAGGAAGAGGGAGATTATGATCCCGCTATATAGAGTGCTGGTGAGACCACATTTGGAATACTGTGTTCAGTTCTGGAGACCTCACCTACAAAAAGATATTGACAAAATTGAACGGGTCCAAAGACGGGCTACAAGAATGGTGGAAGGTCTTAAGCATAAAACGTATCAGGAAAGACTTCATGAACTCAACCTGTATAGTCTGGAGAACAGAAGGAAAAGGGGGGACATGATCGAAACATTTAAATATGTTAAAGGATTAAATAAGGTCCAGGAGGGAAGTGTTTTTAATAGGAAAGTGAACACAAGAACAAGGGGACACAATCTGAAGTTAGTTGGGGGAAAGATCAAAAGCAACGTGAGAAAATATTATTTCACTGAAAGAGGAGTAGATCCTTGGAACAAACTTCCAGCAGACGTGGTAGATAAATCCACAGTAACTGAATTTAAACATGCCTGGGATAAACATATATCCATCCTAAGATAAAATACAGAAAATAGTATAAGGGCAGACTAGATGGACCATGAGGTCGTTTTCTGCCGTCAGACTTCTATGTTTCTACATAGGCGCCTTTCCAAAAGACACCTAGATTTTATTTGGGCTTCCCCCCACCCCTTGCAAATATTTTCTTTCTGAAGAAAACGTGCTTTCTTCAGAAAAAAAAAATATATTTCTATGCTGCCCAACTCCCTAGGGATTCAGAGTGGCTCACAGCAAAAATAATTAGGGATCAATATAAAAACGTTTCAACTTAAAATAATTGCAGCCATCCATACATTCATGGGCCGACCTTGCTAGTAACCCCCCCCCCCCCGGATTACTCTCAATGGCCCCAAGACTGTCGGAAAAGCCAGATCTTTAAATCTTTTTGGGGACAATTGTGATCTGGATGATGGAGCATCTCTAAGGATGGTCTGTTATGCTGAAAACTTTGCTAAGGTAGCGGCACCTGAAAAATGAGAAGGT
The DNA here is from genome assembly GCF_031021105.1 of Erythrolamprus reginae. NCBI lineage: Eukaryota > Metazoa > Chordata > Lepidosauria > Squamata > Dipsadidae > Erythrolamprus > Erythrolamprus reginae. The sequence continues at coordinate 46,054,469 of NC_091958.1, forward strand.
GGGCTGTGAAATATTTTATCCCGTTGGGGTTCTGCTCTGGAAAGGGCTGAAGACTAAAAGCTTTGCTTTCTCTTGAGAAGAGGCTTCAATGAAGCAAGAGAGATTATTTGGTGGCAAAAGAAATGAGATTGGGTCCAGGGAGAAAAACAATAATTGGGTTACAAGAGATGGAGAAAGGCACAGAAAATGCAGGAGGCAGAGTCCTCGGAGAGGGACGGCATATAAATCCAATAAATAAATAAAATAATAAATAAAATAAATAAATAAAAGCCATATTCAAAGCTAGATAAAACAAACAGCTTTGCAAGCAAGGGCAGCGTCTATTTTGGCTTCAAGCCATCAGTGATAGCTTTAACGGAGAATTTGCTGCGGTAGTAATTCCTGCACTGGTCCAAGGATTAGATTTAGGGACCGGTTTTCAACCTAGACTGTGAACATGCATGGACTTCAACTCCCAGAATTCCCCAAGCATTTCTCTGCTTGGGAAATTCTGGGAGCTGAAATCCACGTGACTTAAAAAGTCCATCAAGGTTGAGCAACAGCAGACCAAATTGATCCCTTATCCTTCACTTCTGTGAGGTTTAACTGTCTCCTTTTGGGCTTGCAATCCAAATGTGGCCCTGTTGGGTGGGTGCCATGGAGACAAGATGAAATTTCTGGGTGATCTTCCCAGTTCTTACAAACTGGGTTAAAAAGCCAATGTGATTAAAAGACCTCTCTCCTTGTAAGTCTTCCTGGTCTGAAATTATAAAAGAGGTCATTCTTTTTTTCAGGGGGAGGGGGGGAGGAAATGACAAGAGAACTACCGGTTACAAAATTCTTTCCCCCCCTGAGCCCCCTGTAGCCTGCAGCAGATGTATTTGTAAATCTGCTGCAGACTACAAATTTCTCAATGCACACTGCTGAAAAAATAATAATAATAAAGGGAACACTCAAAGAACACATCCTAGATCTGAATGAATGAAATATTCTCACTGAATACTTCGTTCCCTACAAAGTTGAATGTGCACAACAGCAGGTGAAATTGATTGTCAATCAGTGTTGCTTCCTAAGGAGACAGATTGATTTCACAGAAGTTTGATTTACTTGGAGTTATATTTTGTTGTTTAAGTGTTCCCTTTATTTTTTTTGAGCAGTGTACATTAATTCTATTTTATTTATTTTTTTAAAAGGAAATTAGAGAACAACTATACTCCGCTCTGTGAACACAAGAACAAGGGGACACAATCTGAAGTTAGTTGGGGGAAAGATCAAAAGCAACGTGAGAAAATATTATTTCACTGAAAGAGTAGTAGATCCTTGGAACAAACTTCCAGCAGACGTGGTTGGTAAATCCACAGTAACTAAATTTAAACATGCCTGGGATAAACATATATCCATTGTAAGATAAAATACAGGAAATAGTATAAGGGCAGACTAGATGGACCATGAGGTCTTTTTCTGCCGTCAGTCTTCTATGTTTCTATGTTTCTAATAATAATAATAATAATAATAATAATTATTATTATTATTATTATTATTATTTATTAGATTTGTATGCCGCCCCTCTCCGAAGACTCAGGGCGGCTCACAACAATGACAAAAACAATATTATAATGGCACAAATCTAATATTAAAAAACTAAAAACTAAAAACCCTATCAAATAACACATCCTAGATCTGAATGAATGAAATATTCTCACTGACTACTTCGTTCTGTACAAAAATGAATGTGCACAACAGCAGGTGAAATTGATTCTCAATCAGTGCTGCTTCCTAAGGGGACAGTTTGATTTCACAGAAGTTTGATTTACTTGGAGTTATATTCTGTTTGTTTGTTTGTTTGTTTATTAGATTTGTATGCCGCCCCTTTCTGTAGACTCGGGGCGGCTCACAACATAATAAAACAATTCATAACGAATCTAATAATTTACAATTTAAAAATTTAAAGTAGTTAAGAAAACCCCTTTTTATAAGCAGACATACCTACAAACATACCATACATAAATTATATAGGCCCGGGGGAGATATCTCAATTCCCCCATGCCTGACGACAAAGGTGGGTTTTGAGAAGTTTACGAAAGGCAAGGAGGGTAGGGGCAGTTCTAATCTCTGGGGGAGAGCTGGTTCCAGAGAGTCGGGGCCGCCACAGAGAAGGCTCTTCCCCTGGGGCCCGCCAACCGACATTGTTTAGTTGACGGGACCCGGAGAAGGCCGACTCTGTGGGACCTAATCGGTCACTGGGATTCGTGCAGCAGAAGGCGGTCTCGGAGGTATTCTGGTCCGATGCCATGAAGGGCTTTATAGGTTTAAGTGTTCCCTTTATTTTTTTGAGCAGTGTACAGTTTTTTTTTTTTTAAAGGAAATTAGAGAACAACTATACTCCACTCTGTGACACGGGAAGTTTGACCTTCTGTTGTGTTATTTCCAGTTCACTAGGTGGCAATACTTGGCAAGGTGTGAGAAAGTTTCTAGGGAAGTCGATTCAAAGTGGAATATAGGAAGTTGCTTTCCAGCGGGTCGAATTCTTTAGTCCATTGCATCTATGATTGCCTGCTCCTCGTTGAATAAGCTTCCCCCCAAATTTTAGGACACCCATGTTAACTGCTGCCTGGGAACTACTGGGGAATTTCCCCCACCCCGCTTGCATTGCAGCTGTTTCCGAAACAGACCTTTCCAAATCGACCGAGTAGATCCTTCCAGGCGTTCTTCCAGAATATTGTGGCCAAATCTTTTATTTATTTTATTTATTTATTTTGTCCAATACACAATGAGGGTTCTAGTGGGTATATATATCTATATACACAAAGTAAAATACATGATGGAGGTTATAGAGGAGATGCTCATAGTAAAATATACCTGTTAAATAAGGTTCAGGAGGGAAAATATACCTGTTAAATAAGGTTCAGGAGGGAAGGTTATAGAGGAGATGCTCATAGTAAAATATACCTGTTAAATAAGGTTCAGGAGGGAAAATATACCTGTTAAATAAGGTTCAGGAGGGAAAATATACCTGTTAAATAAGGTTCAGGAGGGAAGGTTATTGAGGAGATGCTCATAGTAAAATATACCTGTTAAATAAGGTTCAGGAGGGAAGTGTTTTTAATAGGAAAGTGAACACAAGAACAAGGGGACACAATCTGAAGTTAGTTGGGGGAATGGTCAAAGGCAACATGAGAAAATATTATTTTACTGAAAGAGTAGTAGATCCTTGGAACAAACTTCCAGCAGACGTGGTTGGTAAATCCACAGTAACTGAATTTAAACATGCCTGGGATAAACATATATCCATTGTAAGATAAAATACAGGAAATAGTATAAGGGCAGACTAGATGGACCATGAGGTCTTTTTCTGCCGTCAGTCTTCTATGTTTCTAAGAAAGAATAGAAAAGAAGATATAGTAATAGAACATATCAATCATAGTTCCCTCTAAGCTGAGCAGTGAGCAATCGCTCACTTAAAAATCATCATCAACTCAGAGTTTTCCAAACCTGCCCAGAAGCCGAGAGGGAAAGAGTGAGAGGGAAGGAGATAGAGAGGAAGAGAGGAAGAGAGAGAAACAGATAGAAAAAAGAGAGGAAGAAAAAGAGAAAGAAAAAGAATGGGAGTAAGGAAGAGAGAAAGAAAATCAAAATCTAGTTTGAAACTAGCTCAACTATTTAAGTGGCATTTTGATATTGATAGAGTTGCCCTATTATGAGCTCACTGTTATAGACACACAGTACAGTATTTTATTTTGAAATTCTCTGAGGCAAAACAGGGTGGGTTTTTAATTTGTTTGTTTGTTTGTTCGTTCGTTTATTTATTTATTTATTATTTCTCTGCCGCCCAGTCACAAAAGGACTGCCGCTCAGACACTATACTTTTCCGCCCACCCCAAAAAGAAATTAGAGGGAACACTGATATCAATGAAAGAATAGAAGAAGAGATATAGGAATAGAAGAAAGGTATAGGAGTTATAGGAGAGCAATAGGACAGGGGACAGAAGGCACTCTAGTGCACTTGTACTCGCCCCTTACTGACCTCTTAGGAATCTGGATAGGTCAACCGTAGATAATCTAAGGGTAAAGTGTTAGGGGTTTGGGGATGACACTATGGAGTCCGGTAATGAGTTCCACGCCTCGACAACTCGGTTACTGAAGTCATATTTTTAACAGTCAAGTTTGGAGCGGTTAATATTAAGTTTAAATCTGTTGTGTGCTCTTGTGTTGTTGTGGTTGAAGCTGAAGTAGTCGCTGACAGGCAGGACGTTGCAGCATATGATCTTGTGGGCAATACTTAGATCTTGTTTAAGGCGTCTTAGTTCTAAACTTTCTAGGCCCAGGATTGAAAGTCTAGTCTCATAGGGTATTCTATTTCGAGTGGAGGAGTGAAGGGCTCTTCTGGTGAAGTATTTTTGGACATTTTCAAGGGTGTTAATGTCTGAGATGCGATAAGGGTTCCAAACAGATGAGCTGTATTCGAGGATGGGTCTGGCAAAAGTTTTGTAAGTAGTGTGAGATTGCCAGAGCAGAAGCTACGTAGGATTAGGTTTACAACTCTTGAAGCCTTCTTGGCTATGTTGTTGCAGTGGGCTTTGGCACTTAAATCTTTTGTTATTAGTATACCAAGGTCTTTAACCTAGTGGGGTTTTGTCTTTTTACAGTTCCGATTCAGTTCTCTTGATCGCTTAACTCTGTAATTCGAATACAATCTCCTTCTGCTGCTCATCTGGGTCAGAATTCGTTCCGGAATATAAAATAAGCCATGCAGATGTGAAGAAAATTGAGTTGTGTGATAATGTTTGATATTTGGGGCGCATCTCTCCAAGAAGCAGGGGTGGAAATGGGGCTGCCACTGTGCCCAAAACATTTTGGCTAATTATCCGGAGAATGCGAATCCAGGAAACGGGAGAAAAGTATATTTACAAGAATTGCTTTTCAATTGTATATTCAGAAAACTTAATTATAATAACAGAGTTGGAGGGGGCCTTGGAGGGCATCTAGTCCATCCCCTTGCTTAGGCAGGAAACCCTATACCACTTCAGACAAATGTTATCCAACCCTACACCACTTCAGACAGATGGTTATCCAACATCTGCTTAAAAACTTCCAGTGTTGGAGCATTCACAACTTCTGGAGGCGAGCTGTTCCACGGCTTAATTTTTCTAAATGTCAGGAAATTCCTCCTTAGTTCTAAATTGCTTCGCTCCTTGATTAGTTTCCACCCATTGCTTCTTGTTCTACCCTCAGGTGCTTTGGAGAATAGGTTGACTGCCTCTCCTTTGTGGCAACCCCTGAGATACTGGAGCACTGCTACCATGTCTCCCCTGGTCCTTCTTTGCATTAAACCAGCCATGCACAGTTCCAGCAACTTTTCTTTATATGTTTTAGCCTCCCGTCCCCTAATCTTCTTAGTTGCTCTTCTCTGAACTCCTAGAATCTTCACATCCTTTTTGCATCATGTCTATCAATATACCAGTAGTTCACAAGAAAAGCAGGATGCGGTGATCAGAAGAAGCATCACAAATCTTCACAGGATCCATTTTTGCTTTTACTTAGGCATTTCCTAAATACATTAAGCCACAAGAGTCTAAACATTTAGCAAACTAACTGTAGCGACATTAGCCCATTTAGACAGAGTACAGATGGAGGGAGGAAGAGCTGGAGAGAGAAAGAAGAGTGTGTCATTAGTATTTTTGTAGTTTTTGGTGCAGTTCTGGTGGCTGGATGTTCTGAAGGCAGGGGAGGTGAAAAACGGGGTGCACAGGTACCACAGAAGGCCCCAAACTGGGCAAAACCGGTCTGTTTTATCACCAAAAAAATTGGGCCCTTTTTGCCTGTTTTTGGCCTGCAGAATGCTACTGGAGGCAGAGGAGGTGAAAAATGGGGCACACAGATGCCACAGAAGGCAAAAATGGGCAAAAATGGATTGTTTCCCACCCACCCCCACCTCCAGAAGATAGATAGATAGGCAGGTAGGTAGATAGATAGGATAGAGAGAGAGAGATACTGTAGATAGATAGATAGATAGATAGATAGATAGATAGGTAGGTAGGTAGGTAGGTAGGTAGGATAGAGAGAGAGAGATACTGTAGATAGATAGATAGATAGATAGGTAGGTAGGTAGGTAGATAGGATAGAGAGAGAGAGATACTGTAGATAGATAGATAGATAGGTAGGTAGATAGGATAGAGAGAGAGATACTGTAGATAGATAGATAGATAGATAGATAGATAGATAGGTAGGTAGGTAGATAGGATAGAGAGAGAGAGATACTGTAGATAGATAGGTAGGTAGGTAGGTAGATAGGATAGAGAGAGAGATACTGTAGATAGATAGATAGATAGATAGATAGATAGGTAGGTAGATAGGATAGAGAGAGAGAGATACTGTAGATAGATAGATAGATAGATAGATAGATAGATAGATAGAGATAGAGAGAGAGAGAGACTAGGTAGACAGACAGATAGAGAGAGAGATAGAGAGAGAGATACTGTAAATAGATAGATAGATGGATGGGTGGATGGATGGATGGATGGACGGATAGATAGATGGAGAGAGAGAGATACTGTAGATAGATAGATAGATGGATGGATGGATGGATGGATGGACGGATAGATAGATGGAGAGAGAGAGAGATACTGTAGATAGATAGATAGACAGACAGACAGAGAGAGAGAGAGAGAGAGAGAGAGAGAGAGAGAGAGAGAGAGAGAGAGAGAGAGAGAGTCATCAGTATTTTTGTTATTTTTGCTTCAGTTCTCGTGGTTGGAAAAAAATTCCTTTAATCCTGATTTTGGCCCCTTTAGGAAGCTTGGCACACGGCCATCCTCGCAACTCAAACATCCTACTCAAGAATTATCCCTATTGTTTGAGAAGCATGTGTGCCTTTACTGAATGATTTTTATAAATACGAGGGATTAGTTTACAGCTCAGGAGAAATAACCAGGGAAAGCTGTTTCCTATCACAGCAAATGAAAGAGAAGAGGAAGATGCTTGGGGGAGAAGACTAGTCGTTCAGGGTCTGCGGTTGACCGCAGAAAAGGAAAATGGATCCGGCTGGAACTCACCGAGTCAATTCCATCCCTTATTCCGTATGCTGTCATGTCCCCCCAGACGTCACAGAAATCTGGGATTTGGGGTGGGGGGTGGGAATGACATCTTTTTCTCCTTTGCTGGTCTGCAAGGACCAGTATTTGGGTGGCTTTATGGCTTCTAGATGGGAAAGCTCTTCTCTTCACAAAATCGACCACTCTTCACCTAGAGTCTTCTAAGCCAGAGGACACGACAGGTTTTGAGACGGTGAATTTCAAACGTGATGTGCATGGAGGTTTCTTTCCATCCATCTCATTCCGTCATTCCCGTCATTATCTCTAGGCTCGATTACTGCAATGCGCTCTACTTGGGGCTGCCGTGGAAGAATGTTCGGAGATTGCAACTAGTCCAGCATGAAGCCGCAAGGGCTATGTTGGGCGTACCTAGATACTCTCACATTGGTCCATTAGCTGCACTCTGCTGCACGAATCCCAGCGACCAGTTAAGTCCCACAGAGTGGATCTTCTCCGGGTCCTGTCAACTAAACAATGCCGCTTGGCGGGACCCAGGGGAAGATCCTTCTCTGTGGCGGCCCCGGCCCTATGGAACCAACTCCCCCCAGAAATTAGAATTGCCCCCACCCTCCTTGCCTTTTGTAAGCTACTTAAAACCCACCTCTGCCGTCAGGCATGGGGGAATTGAGATACTCTTTCCCCCTAGGCCTTTACAATTTTATGCATGGTATGTCTGTATGTATGTTTGGTTTTATAATAAGGGTTTTTTAATCGTTTTTAGTATTAGATTATTATTGTATACTGTCTTATTATTGCTTTGAGCCACCCCGAGTCTCCGGAGAGGGGCAGCATACAAATCCAATAAATATATAATATATAATATTGGTCTCCGAACGCAATTCCAGGTGTTGGTTGTTACCTATAAAGCCCTACATGGCATTGGACCAGATTATTTACGGGACCGTCTTTTGCCTCACGTGTATATTAAGACGAGGGGGCCCTCCCTAAAGCTCATATTTCTTCCCCCAGAGGGTCCTTGGTTGATGGAATTCCCTTCCAGAAGAGGTCGCGACAGCTGTCAGCCTGGATAGCTTCAAGGCAGGATTAGACAGATTCATGGAGGCCAAGGTTATTGAAACGGATGTCCATGTGCCGCCTATATGCTGGTTGAGGCAGGCAGGATTCCCTTGGGTACCATTCGTTGGGGATCAAGAGAAAGGGAGGGTCTTGCCTTCTCTTTCTGCTCAAGATCCCCATGGACAATTGGGGGGCCACTGTGGGACACAGAATGCTGGACTAGATGGGCTTTGGTCTGATTCAGCATAGCTCTTCTTATGTCCTTATGTCCCAGCGACTGTTTAGATCGCACAGAGTTGGCCTCCTCCAGGCCCCATTGGCCAAACAATGTTGACTTGCGGGTCCATGCGGGAGAGCCTTCCCAGTTGTGGCCCCGACCCTCTGGAACCAACTACCCAAGAGATCTGCACCGTCCCCACTCTCGTTGCCTTTCAAAAGGCATTAAAAATTCCTGTGAAATTGTCATTCCACCCCCAAAGGGCTCCTGACCCCCAGGTTGAGAACCACTGCTCTGGACATTGTTGCAGTAAGTGATGCACTAAGACCAATGGCTGTGGCTGCAAAGGAACCCTATTTATGGCCCAAAGCAACAGCAGGACAGGGAGTCCTCAATTTACAACAGTTCACTTAGTGACTGTTCAAAGTTACAACAGCACTGGAAAAACGGACTTGTGACCATTTTTCACACTTAACGACCGTTGCAGTGACTCCAAGATCATGCAATTTCCATGCATATGCTTGACAATGGACTCACATTTGTGACGGTCCCATCATCCCTGGGGGAATGCGATTCCCTATTGTGACCTTCAAAGTCAACGGGGAAACGGGTTTCCCTTAACAACCGCGCAACTGATTTAACAACCGTGTGACTGAGCGATTCACCAGTGGCACTCAACCTGGGGTTCGGGACCCCTTTTCAATGCCCTCAACAGCAAAGGACACAGAGGCCACTAAGGGCTCTCAGAGCCCACGAGAAAGCGCTCCATTCAAGAGGAAGGAGAAAGGGAAGGGAGAAGAGAAGGAACGGAAGGAAAGTAGGAAGGGGGAGAAAAGGAGTAGGAAGATAGTTGGAGCAGATGGGAGATAGAGGGAGGGGAACATAAAGAAAAGAAGAGGAAACAGACTGATAAATAATAGCATAAAATAGGTGTCAAAATAGGATACTGATTCATGATTGATGGATGGGATAAAAAAAGCAGAATTATGTTATTGATATAGAAACATAGAAGATTGAGGGCGGAAAAAGACCTCATGGTCCATCTAATCTGCCCTTATACTATTTCCTGTATTTTATCTTAGGGTGGATCTATGTTTATCCCAGGCATGTTTAAATTCAGTTACGGTGGATTGACAAACCACATCTGATGGAAGTTTGTTCCAAGCATCTATTACTCTTTCAGTAAAATAATATTTTCTCATGTTGCTTCTATCTTTGCCCCAACATGTTTTAAGGCAGTGGTTCTCAACCTGGGGATTGGGACCCCTTTGGGGATCGAACAACCATTTAACAGGGGTCACCTAAGACCAGGGGAAAAGACAAATTTCCCCTTGTGTTAGGAACTAAAGCTTCTATTCTGGCAGCTTGGAACATATTTTTTACAATCCGACCAATCAGGCGTTTACAGTGGGGGCCGTCCCTCTGACCTTCCTGCCAATCAGCTTAAAGCTCTGTTGGGAGAATTGGCGCTAGACTTATGGTTGGGGGACACCACAACACGAGGAACTGTATTAAGGCGTCGGGGCATTTGAAAGGTTGAGAACCACTGACTTTTAAACAAAAGCAGCAAGGAAAGTCATAACCAAACACACTGAAGAAATTTCTCACTTAGCAAGCGCAAACTCAACGGTCTCGATTGTGTTCGTAGGTTGAGGACTAACCAGTACTGGACATATTTATTTATTTATTTATTTATTTATTAGATTTGTATGCCGCCCCTCTCCGTAGACTCGGGGCAACTCACAACAATAACAAGGACAATGTAAGAACAAATCTAATAATTTAAAAAAACACTAAAAACCCCATTATTAAAAGCAAACAAACACACAAACATTCCATGTATAAACTGTATAGGCCCGGGGGAGATGTGTCAGTTCCCCCATGCTTGATGGCAGAGATAGGTCTTAAGAACTTTACGAAAGGCAAGGAGGGTGGGGGCAGTTCTAATCTCCGGGGGGAGCTGGTTCCAGAGGGTCGGGGCCGCCACAGAGAAGGCTCTTCTCCTGGGTCCCACCAAACGACATTATTTAGTCAACGGGACCCAGAGAAGGCCAACTCTGTGGGACCTAACCGGTCGCTGGTATTCGTGCGGCAGAAGGCGGTCCCGGAGGTATTCTGGTCTGATGCCATGAAGGGCTTTATAGGTCATAACCAACACTTTGAATTGTGCCCGGAAATTGATCGGCAACCAATAATTTTGAAAGCAGCGGCTTTCATTTAAAAAAAGGGGGGGGGATCCCGGAGCCCAGGGCGTGAAAGTTTCTTTGGAAAGACACAGGAAAGAAGCAGGGGATGGAAAACCAGTTTCCTACGGATTTGGTGAGGAGGAGGAGGAGGAGCAGCGAGGAGAGGAAGGCCCGGCCTTATTATAGCTCTTTGGGTCAAGCGTTCAAGAAGAGGGGAGTGGTCCCGAGCGAAGAGAGGGGCTACGTGATCTGCAGGGAGTGCTAAATATAAACACCTGTCCAGATGAATTATTTGATTTACAGAAGTACATTTCCCAGATGAAGGGATGGGGGGGGGGGAGGAGAGAGGGAGGAGCCGGGCCAAAGGCACAGCCGCCTCCGTGTGGGAATGGGAAAGAAAGAAATGTTTACAGAGGCAGCAGACCAGATAATGCTGGGATTTATTAATTGCAGTCTCAGAGGCTTTGGAAAACAGCCAGGCCAAAAAAAATAAAAAAAATCAACCCCATAGGAATGCTCCAAAATTTTAGAATTCTTGACGGTTAGACCAAAAAGGAAGGGAAAACGGACTTTCCAAGCCCAAAATTGGTCCTCCTGCAAGGGCTCAAACTTGGGATGAGCCCAGATTTTTTTAAAAATAGTTCATCTTGGGCTCTTCCTAAAGCCTGCTTCCCCCGTGGCTTAATCTGCGGTCATGACGTGGCTTGTTTATCTTGGGCTTAGAGTGTTGTGTGAATAATAATAATAATAATAATAATAATTATTATTATTATTATTATTATTTATTAGATTTGTATGCCGCCCCTTTCCGAAGACTCGGGGCGGCTCACAACAACGATAAAAACAATATTATACTGGCACAAATCTAATATTAAAAAACCCCCTAAAAACCCTATCATAATTAAAAACCAAACAGCACATACATACCAAACATAAATTATAATAAGCCTGGGGGAAAGGTGTCTCAAATCCCCCATGCCTGGCGGTATAGGTGGGTCTTAAGTAGTTTACGGAAGACAAGGAGGGTGGGAGCAGTTCTAATCTCCGGGGGGAGTTGGTTCCAGAGGGCCAGGGCCGCCACAGAGAAGGCTCTTCTCCTGGGGCCCGCCAAACGACATTGTTTAGTCGACGGGACCCGGAGAAGGCCAACTCGGCCGCTGGGATTCGTGCGGTAGCAGGCAGTTCCGGAGGTACTCTGGTCCAATGCCATGTAGGGCTTTAAAGGTCATGACCAACACTTTGAATTGTGACCGGAAACTGATCGGCAGCCAATGCAGGCCACGGAGTGTTGTAGGTACGTGGGCGAATCTGGGAAGCCCCACGATGGCTCTCGCGGCCGCGTTCTGCACGATCTGGAGTTTCCGAACACTTTTCAAAGGTAGCCCCATGTAGAGAGCGTTGCAGTAATCACCCATGAAGTCACCCATTTTTGCTTTTTTAAACTTGGCTTCTGGTTGAACTATTGGGCGAACCCAGTTTGGTTCCATTTTATTCAATAAGCCACGGTCAGGGGCGGATTGCTGTTATATTTTGCTACTGCTGCGCTGCGCGCGCAACTTGGATAATCTTGCGTGTGTGTGTGATTTTGCTCCCGCGCATGCGCAGGAAACAGAAATGCACCAAGGTCTTGCAAGGGAATGCACGCATGCGCGAGATTTGGGGCTCACCAAAATCGTGCATGCACAAGCATTCCCTCGCAAAATTTTGCTTCTGCGCATGGACACAAAGCAAAAATTATGAAAAATGAAAAAAAAAAGATGGCGGTGCCCGAAGGACTGGCACCAAAGTTTTTGCGTGGAAATTGCACAATCTGGTGGTCATTACCGGTGCGCAGTCGCATACGACATTGGTAGCAACCCATCCCTGGCCCCGATTAAAGGGAACACAATTTAGGATCATGCCTAAACCATTGTTAAATTAGGTGAAGCCCACCTCTGCCTTAACCTCTATCCCACACTGCCTCTCCGGGACCGCCTTCTGCCACACGAATCTCAGCGACCAGTTAGGTCCCACAGAGTTGGCCTTCTCCGGGTCCTGTCGACTAAACAATGGCAGGACCCAGGGGAAGAGCCTTCTCTGTGGCGGCCCCGACCCTCTGGAACCAACTCCCCCCAGAGATCAGAGTTGCCCCCACCCTCCTTGCCTTTCGTAAGCTCTTTAAAACCCACCTCTGTCGTCAGGCATGGGGGAATTGAGATATTCCCTTCCCCCTAGGCTTATAAAATTTATGCTTGGTATGTCTGTATGTATGATTGGTTTCTCAAATTAGGGTTTCTTAATTTAACTTAAACTTAAATATTAAGTTTGTTTATATTGTCTTATTATTGTTGTTAGCCGCCCCCGAGTCTACGGAGAGGGGCGGCATACAAATCTAATAAATAAATAAATCTTTTTAAACAGCATATTGATTGGCCTTCCTGGTAGAGATTGTCCTTCCCTTTTTGATTTGAAAGCGAAGAGTCCTCTGCACAGGTCTCTGGAGACAGAGAATTTGATACAGCAAATTAGGTTATTCGTTTAATTGATAACTTGTCCTGAAATCTGAAAACACTTGTGTGTCTCCATGTTTACACATTCCTGGCTCGTGTTCAAGCACTGCACACATATATACTCTTTCCTCTTGCCAATATAGGTCAGGAAAATAGGCTGACTCCTTCTTCTTTGTGGCAGCCCCTAAGATATTGGAACACTGCTATCATGTCTCCCCTGGTCCTTCTTTTCATTAATCTAGACGTGATGGCAAACCTATAGAAACATAGAAGACTGACGGCAGAAAAAGACCTCATGGTCCATCTAGTCTGCCCTTATACTATTTTTTGTATTTTATCTTAGGATGGATATATGTTTATCCCAGGCATGTTTCAATTCAGTTATTGTGGATTTGCCAACCACATCTGCTGGAAGTTTGTTCCAAGGATCTACTACTCTTTCAGTAAAATAATATTTTCTTATGTTGCTTTTGATCTTTCCCCCCAACTAACTTCAGATTGTGCCCCCTTGTTCTTGTGTCCACTTTCCTATTAAAAATACTTCCCTCCTGAACCTTATTTAACCCTTTGACATATTTAAATGTTTCGATCATGTCCCCCCTTTTCCTTCTGTCCTCCAGACTATACAGATTGAGTTCATGAAGTCTTAGGGATACGTTTTATGCTTAAGACCTTCCACCATTCTTGTAGCCCGTCTTTGGACATGTTCAATTTTGTCAATATCTTTTTGTTGGTGAGGTCTCCAGAACTGAACACAGTATTCCAAATGGGGTCTCACCAGCGCTCTATATAGCGGGATCGCAATCTCCCTCTTCCTGCTTGTTATACCTCTAGCTATGCAGCCAAGCATCCTACTTGCTTTTCCTACCGCCCGACCACACTGCTCACCCATTTTGAGACTGTCAGAAATCACTACCCCTAAATCCTTCTCTTCTGAAGTTTTTGCTTACACAGAACTGTGTTAGCGAAAACTTCAGAAGTGAAGGATGGCACGCAGAACCGTATCTGCTGGCACGTGAGCTGCAGGAAATACGACTTTAGTAACCGAGTAGTTAATGCATGGAACTCACTACCCGACTCTGTAGTATCATCACCTAACCCCCAAAACGTTACCCTTAGACTATCCACTGCTGACCTCTCCCGATTCCTAAGACGTGAGTAAGGGGCGTGCATAAGCACATCAGAGTGCCTTCCATCCCCTGTCCTAATAATAATAATTTAATAATTATTTATTAGATTTGTATGCCGCCCCTCTCCGAAGACTCATTTTTTTCTCTTTTAGTAGTATCATGTTCTGTATATAAATATGATTATATCTTTGTATCCCACCAATATGTACTTGACAAAACAAATAAACAAAAACAAATTAAAGATTCCTTCCTTCGTTGGGAGGGATTATATAGACCAGTGATTTTCAACCTTTTTTGAGCTGCGGCACATTTTTTACATATACAAAATCATGGGGCACATTGAACAGGTGTTGGGGGGGGGGGGCTAAAAAAAGTTTGGACAAAAAATTATCTATCTCTCTTCCTCCCTTTCGCTCTATTTCTCTCCCTCTTTCTCTCTCTTCCTTCCTTCCCCACTCTGTCCATCCCTCTTTCTTTCTCTCTTCCTTCCTTCCTCTCTTTTTTGCTCTCTATCTCTCTCTCTTTCTCTCTCTCTTGCTTTCTTTCTCTCTCTCTTTCTCTCTCTCTTGCTTTCTTTCTCTCTCTGTGTGTCTTGCTTTCTTTCTCTCTCTCTCTTTCTCTCTCTTGCTGAGCTTCGCGGCACACTTGACCATGTCTTGCGGCACACTAGTGTGCCACGGCACACTGGTTGAAAAACACTGATATAGACGACTCATTTTATAGATGGTTATCGATGATTCCTTCGGTCCACTTCCAATTTCTTAAAATAGCTCCTGAAGTCCCAACGGCGAGCAACACGAGGGATAGAAATGATGTTAACAGTATTGCACACGTGTGAGATTTCGGACAGGAGATGTCCAGCCTCTGGAACAATGCCTGGAAGCTTGCCTTACCAATGTCTCGTTTTCAAAATAAACACCAGTATTATCCTTCGCAGATTGCATGTTCATGCTTCTCAAGGCATGGACATGATTCCCAAAAGTACAACTGGGGCTTTTAGGAAGTCTCTCCCTGCCAAAATAAAAGAAAAAAGAAGCCTGACCAGTCTGCCTGGGTCAGTGATTCCCAACCTTGGCAACTTGAAGATATCTGGACTTCAATTCCCAGAATTCCAAATATCTTCAAGTTGCCCAGGTTGGGAACCACTGGCCTAGGCGATCGGATAATATTTTGTTGTCATTGTTGTTCTGTTAAATATCTGTATCTATATTTCGTAGCATAAATATTTATGAAATATTTCAGAATAGAAACACAGAATCAAATGTGAAGAGGGGATGGGGGGGAGTCGATTTCTAATTTAAATTTAATTTCTCATTTAAATCCCAGCGTTCGCATTTTATTTGTGATTTGGCTGGAAGGAGATTGGGATAATATAGATCTAGAGCTCTGGTCATTGCAGTTTTCCCCGTCTTGTTTTTAAGCTTTATGTTAATTTATTAAAAAACAGTGGTCGACTAATAAGCGACCCCTGAGTTATCCTTAAGTAATCTAGCACATCAATTCTTATAAGACTTCACAGGGAGACAATAACTGATGGCACGCTTAGAATTCTTCAGTAGCTAAGTAGGACAAGTTAGCCAAGATTTGATTCACATCCCAAATGCTGCGGTTCATACTGATTGATTTATAAATCCAAGTGTTTATCCCAGCATCTTTGTAGTAGTCTGGAACTTAGAAACATAGAAACATAGAAGACTGACGGCAGAAATAGACCTCATGGTCCATCTAGTCTGCCCTTACACTATTTTTTGTATTTTATCTTAGGATGGATATATGTTTATCCCAGGCATGTTTAAATTCAGTTACTGTGGATTTACCAACCACGTCTGCTGGAAGTTTGTTCCAAGGATCTACTACTCTTTCAGTAAAATAATATTTTCTCATGTTGCTTTTGATCTTTCCCCCAACTAACTTCAGATTGTGTCCCCTTGTTCTTGTGTTCACTTTCCTATTAAAAATCTTATTCCCTCCTGAACCGTATTTAACTCTTTGACATATTTAAATGTCTCGATCATGTCCCCCCTTTTCCTTCTGTCCTCCAGACTATACAGATTGAGTTCATGAAGTCTTTCCTGATACGTTTTATGCTTAAGACCTTCCACCATTCTTGTAGCCCGTCTTTGGACCCGTTCAATTTTGTCAATATCTTTTTGTAGGCGAGGTCTCCAGAACTGAACACACTATTCCAAATGTGGTCTCACCAACGCTCTATATAGCGGGATTACAATCTCCCTCTTCCTGCTTGTTATACCTCTAGCTATGCAGCCAAGCATCCTACTTGCTTTTCCTACCACCCGACCACACTGCTCACCCATTTTGAGACTGTCAGAAATCACTACCCCTAAATCCTTTTCTTCTGAAGTTTTTGCTAACACAGAACTGCCAATGCAATGCTCAGATTGAGGATTCCTTTTCCCCAAGTGCATTATTTTACATTTGGAAACATTAAACTGCAGTTTCCATTGCTTTGACCATTTATCTAGTAAAGCTAAATCATTATGTCACCTCCGCTCTTCTTACCGTCAATCATTCCATGTGTTCGAAGTCAGAGGATACCAATACAAACAGATGTCGTTGGGACATTGTGGCCTGCGGATGGGCATGTTTGAAAGATCTTTGGGTAGCGCATAGCCCAGTGATGGCGAACCTTTTTTCCCTTGGGTGCCGAAAGAGCATAAGTGTGCGCTATTGCATATGTATGAGTGCCCGCACCCATAATTCAATGCCTGGGGAGGCCGGAAACAGCTTCCACTGCCCCCCCTGGAGGCCCTTTGGAGGCTGGAAACGGCCTGTTTCCCAATTTCTGGTGGGCCCAGTAGGCTCATGTTTTGCCCTCCCCAGGCTCCAAACGTTTCCCTGGAGCCAGGAGAGGGCAAAAACGCCCTCCCCATCCCTCCAGATGCTCTCTGGAAGCCAAAAATGCCCATCCATAGCTTCTGTTTGAGCCAAAAATCAGCTGGCTGGCACACACATGCATGTTGGAGCTGAGATAGGGCAACAGCTCACATGCCAGCAGATATGGCTCCGCGTGCCACCTGTGGCCCCTGTGCCATAGGTTCGCCATCACTGGCATAGCCCTTTGAATTTGCCCCCAAAATGAGGTCAGTGCCGACCAGTTTTGCCATGCAGGCAGCCCTCAACTTACGACGATCACAACCTAGCCCAAAATTTCCGTTGCTAAGCGAGACAGTTGTAAAATGAGTCCTGTCCCATTTTAACCACCTTTTGTGCTACCATTGTTAATTGAATCACTGCAGCCATTATGTCAAGTCACGTGGTCGTTAAGCGAATCTGACTTCCTCGTTTGATTTTCCTCATTGGAAGGGTGCAGCCAAAGGGGATGACGTGACCCCGCTGTGACCGTCATAAATCTGAGACAGCTGCCAAGCATCTGAATTTCCATCCTCCGGTCTTTGGAATGCTGCAAACAGTTGCAAGTGTGAAAAACGGTTGTCTCTTTTTTCCCCCAGTGCCGTCGTAACTTTGAATGGTCACTATATGAATGCTTGTAAGTCGAGGACCTACAAAAAGATATTGATCAAATTGAACGGGTCCAAAGACGGGCTACAAGAATGGTGGAAGGTCTTAAGCATCAAACTTATCAGGAAAGACTTAATGAACTCAATCTGTATAGTCTGGAGCAGTGTTTCCCAACCTTGGCAACTTGAAGATATTTGGACTTCAACTCCCAGAATTCCCCAGCCAGCGAATGCTGGCTGGAGAATTCTGGGAGTTGAAGTCCAAATATCTTCAAGTTGCCAAGGTTGGGAAAAAATGGTCTGGAGGACAGAAGGGAAAGTGGGAACATGATCGAAACATTCAAATATGTCAAAGGGTTAAATAAGGTTCAAGAGGGAAGTGTTTTTAATAGGAAAGTGAACACAAGGACAAGGGGGCACAATCTGAGATTAGTTGGGGGAAAGATCAGAAGCAACGTGAGAAAATATTATTTTGCTGAAAGAGTAGTAGATGCTTGGAACAAACCTCCAGCAGACATGGTTGGTAAATCCACAGCAACTGAATTTAAACATGCCTGGGATAAACATAGATCCATCCTAAGATAAAATACAGAAAATAGTATAAGGGCAGACTAGATGGACCATGAGGTCTTTTTCTGCTGTCAGTCTCCTATGTTTCTATAGGTTTGCCATCACGTCTAGATTAATGAAAAAGACCAGGGGAGACATGATAGCAGTGTTCCAATATCTTAGGGGCTTCCACAAAGAAGAAGGAGTCAGCCTATTTTACTGACCTATACAGTATTGGCAAGAGGAAAGAGTATATGTGTGCAATGCATGAACATGAGCCAGGAATATGTAAATATGGAGACACACAAGAGTTTTCAGATTTCAGGACAAGTTATCAATTAAACGAATAACCTAATTTGCTGTATCAAATTCTCTGTCTCCAGAGACCTGTGCAGAGGACTCTTCGCTTTCAAATCAAAAAGGGAAGGACAATCTCTACCAGGAAGGCCAATCAATATGCTGTTTAAAAATATATTGGAGAGGCAGTGTGGGATAGTGGTTAAGGCAGAGGTGGGCTTCACCTAATTTAAGGGGGGACATGATCGAAACATTCAAATATGTTAAAGGTTCAGGAGGGAAGTGTTTTTAATAGGAAAGTGAACACAAGAACAAGGGGACACAATCTGAGGTTAGTTGGGGCAAAGATCAGAAACAACGTGAGAAAATATTATTTTACTGAAAGAGTTAGTAGATGCTTGGAACAAACCTCCAGCAGACGTGGTTGGTAAATCCACAGTAACTGAATTTAAACATGCCTGGGATAAACATATATCCATTGTAAGATAAAATACAGGAAATAGTATAAGGGCAGACTAGATGGACCATGAGGTCTTTTTCTGCCGTCAGTCTTCTATGTTTCTATGTTTCTATGTTTCTACAGGAAAAAGTATAAGGGCAGACTAGATGGACCATGAGGTCTTTTTCTTCTATGTTTCTATGACTACCTGCCTCTGGGTCCTAAGTTTCAGAGCAGCCTTTGGAGTTTAAAAAAAAATGGAGAACTCTCACTCCTGGTAACTGATAGGTTTCTCTCTCACAATTGTTTCAGTGCAATTCGATATGATGCGTGCCTGCAACTTGATTGCCACCGTCGCCTTGACAGCCGGCCAGCTCCTCTTCGTGTTGGGATTGGTAGAGCTGCCCATCATTTCCCAGGATACCCAGTGGTGGGAAGAAGCCATCGCGGCTGTGTTCCAGCTTGCCAGTGAGTACCTTCCGTTGCCAAAGCTGAAAACTGCCCCATACATATCACACACAGGCACACAAAAATACACATTATGTACTACTCAAATGCACGAATCCCAGCGATCGGTTTGGTCCCACAGAGTTGGTCTTCTCCGGGTCCCGTCGACTAAACAATGTAGTTTGGTGGGACCCAGGGGAAGAGCCTTCTCTGTGGCGGCGCCAACCCTCTGGAACCAACTCCCCCCGGAGATTAGAATTGCCCCCACCCTCCCTGCCTTTCGTAAACTTCTTAAAACCCACCTCTGCTATCAGGCATGGGGGAAATGAGACATCTCCCCCGGGACTATACAGTTTATGCATGGTATGTTTGTGTGTATGTTTTTTGCTTTTTAATAAGGGTTTTTTAGTGATTTTAAATTATTAGATTTGTTATACATTGTTTTATTGTTGTTGTGAGCCGCCCCGAGTCTACGGAGAGGGGCGGCATACGAATCTAATAAATAATAATAATAATAATAATAATAATAATAATAATAATAATAATAATGTGTATGTACACCCACACCCACACTCAAAACTCTTCTAAAATTATGCACATTCAACCTCATTTAAAAACATACCCAGAGCCCAGGAGGGGAAAAAAGGAAGAAAAAAAATCAAAATTTTTCAACTGGTACTGCATATCTGACCGTACCTGTAGGAGCCCATTCCTGTCTGTACCACATGCAGAGGAGACATGGAGGGGGCTTCACGCATACACGAACGGGGATGGGATGCATCACAGGAGGCATTTTTGGGATTCGTGCATGCATATGAATACGAATCCCACCGGCCAATACGGTCCCACAGAGTTGGCCTTCTCTGGGTCCCGTCGACCAAACAAGGGACCCAGGGGAAGAGCCTTCTCTGTGGCGGCCCCGGCCCTCTGGAATCAACTCCTCCCGGAGATTAGAATAGCCCCCACCCTCCTTGTCTTTTGCAAGTTACTCAAGACCCACCTATATCGCCAGGCATGGGGGAACTAAGACATCTCCCCCAGGCTTTCTTATATTTTATGTTGGGTATGTATGTGTTGTATGGTTTTTTAACAGCTGGGGTTTTTTATATAATTCTTCTTATTAGATTTGTTCCATTGTTATACTGTTTTTATTACTGTTGTGAGCTGCCCCGAGTTTTCAGAGAGGGGCAGCATACAAATCTAATAAATTATTATTATTATTATATTCTTTGGGCACTCGGTCCAGAAAAGGTTGACCATCCCCGGTCCAGGCTCTCCTGCTTGGGCAGGAGGTTGGACTAGAAGGCCTCCAAAGCCCCTTCCAACTCTGTTATTCTCTAAGACTACAAATCCTGCCTCCGTTGACCCACTCCGTCCCATCAAAAGTGGCCCTGGGCTTCTCTTGCCACTGCTCTGGCCGCCCGCTGTCCCATCTCTGCTCCTCGGCTGGGGTTTTTTTTCCCCCCCTCGCCGCTGAGAGGAAATGCATTTTGGCTGGGTTTAGATTTGTTGTTTCATTGACAAACAGTACAAGAGGGCGGCCGTGTGCCTTTCTTCTATCGGGGCTGCTAATTTTAGACCAGGGGATTTTTTTTTCCTAGGCTGCAGTCTGTTTTAAACACAGTCAGAGAGAGACAGAAGGGCGCCAGGATTTCCCGACACAGGAGAAGGAAATGCCTGCTGTTACCTGTTATGCAAGCTGAACCTTGAAATCCTCAGCGCTAGGAGTGGAAAGGGGGGAGAGAGAGAGAGAGGGAGAAGAGAGGGAGGGAGACAGACAGACAGAAAGGGAGGGAGGGAGGAAGAGAGGGCGAGAGAGAGGGGGAGAGAAAGAGAGAGGGCGAGAGAGAGGGGGAGAGAAAGAGAGGGGGACAGAGACAGAAAGGGAGGGAGAGAGGAAGGAGAGAGAGGGAGGGAGAGGGAGAGGGAGAGACAAAAAGGGAGGGGGAGAAAAGGAGAGAGAGGGAGGGAGAGGGAGAGACAGACAGAAAGGGAGGAAGTGAGGAAGGAGAGAGAGGAGGGGGAGAGAGAGAGGGAGAGAGGAAGAGAGAGAGACAAAGACAGAAAGGGAGGAAGGAAGAGAGGGAGAAAGTGGGAGGGAGGAAGAGAGGGAGAGAGTGGGAGAGAGAGAAAGAGAGAGGGAGGAAGAGAGGGAGAGAGAAAGAAAGAGGGAGAGAGAAGGATGGAGGGAGAGAAAGAAAGAGAAAGCGTGGGAGGGATGGAGAGAGGGAGAGAGAGAGAGAAAGAAAGAGGGAGAGAGAGGGAGGGAGAGAAAGAGAGAGGGAGAGAGAGAGAAAGGGAAAGAGAGAAAGAGAGAGAGGGAGGGAGATAGAGAGAAAGTGGGAGGGAGGAAGAGAGGGGGAGAGAGAGAAAGAGAGAGGGAGGAAGAGACGGAGAGAGAAAAAGAGGGAGAGAGAAGGAGGGAGAGAAAGAAAGAGAAAGCGTGGGAGGGAGGGAGAGAGGGAGAGAGAGAAAGAAAGAGGGGGAGAGAGGGAGAGAGAGGGAGAGAAAGAGAGAGGGAAAGAGAGAGAAAGGGAAAGAGAGAAAGAGAGGGAGGGAGGGAAACCGAAGTTAGACTTTTTCATGCAATGCTATGAAGAGCAGCCATGGCGAGCCCCAGGATTGAACTTGAGGTCAGAAAAGCAGAAGAACGAAGGGAAGGGAAGACAAATGTCATCCAAGTCATGGCTATCCCAAATGCGCTTCCCCCCCCCCCCCCTTTTGGAGGTGTTTCACTTCTTATCCAAGAAGCTTCCTCGGCTCTGGCTGGATGGTGGTTAATTAGAAGGATTTATGTCCCTTGCAGTCAGCTGGCCATTTGCATCCTTTTAGAAAGCCGTTGAGGCCACCTGGAGGATTGTCTGTGTCCTCAAGAGTCACCTGAGTAATGCAAATGACCAGCTCTGTCTGCAAGGTGTATAAACCCTTCCATTCCCCACCATCCAGTCAGAGTTGAGGAAGCTTCTTCGATGAGAAGCGAAACGTCTTCAAAGAAAAACCAGGAGGTCCAGTGGCTTCTTGGGGGGGAAAAGCTCACCGGAAAAGACCCCGATGTTGGGAAAGTTGGAAGGCGAAAGGAGAAGAGGAAGGCAGAGGACAAGGCGGATTAGATAGCGTCATCGATGCAATGAACATGAACTTGGGCAAAACCAGGGGGGCCACAGAGGAGAAGAGGGGCTGGTGAGCCCTGGTCCATGGGGGTCACGAACAGTCGGATACATTGCTTAGCCCCTGAACAAGAACCTGGTGTAAACAATACCAGATCCAAGCAAAGAGAGCTAAACTCTCGAAACTCTCTAAACTAAACTCTATCTAACTAACTAAACTCTCTCTAAACTAACTCTCCAAACTCTCTAAACTAAACTCTATCTAACTAACTAAACTCTTTCTAAACTAACTCTCCAAACTCTCTAAACTAAATTCTATCTAACTAACTAAACTCTCTCTAAACTAACTCTCTAAACCCTCTAAACTAAACTCTATCTAACTAACTAAACTCTCTCTAAACTAACTCTCCAAACTCTCTAAACTAAACTCTATCTAACTAACTAAACTCTCTCTAAACTAACTCTCCAAACTCTCTAAACTAAACTCTATCTAACTAACTAAACTCTCTCTAAACTAACTCTCCAAACTCTCTAAACTAAACTCTATCTAACTAACTAAACTCTCTCTAAACTAACTCTCTAAACCCTCTAAACTAAACTCTATCTAACTAACTAAACTCTCTCTAAACTAACTCTCCAAACTCTCTAAACTAAACTCTATCTAACTAACTAAACTCTCTCTAAACTAACTCTCCAAACTCTCTAAACTAAACTCTATCTAACTAACTAAACTCTCTCTAAACTAACTCTCCAAACTCTCTAAACTAAACTCTATCTAACTAACTAAACTCTCTCTAAACTAACTCTCTAAACCCTCTAAACTAAACTCTATCTAACTAACTAAACTCTCTCTAAACTAACTCTCCAAACTCTCTAAACTAAACTCTATCTAACTAACTAAACTCTCTCTAAACTAACTCTCCAAACTCTCTAAACTAAATTCTATCTAACTAACTAAACTCTCTCTAAACCAACTCTCCAAACTCTCTAAACTATTTTGGCAACTTTTCTCTCTGTTCTGATGGGACCAGGGCTGGAATGCCTTGTTCAAACTCCACATCTGAGACATGTTTATTGGAGAGAACAAAGAAGATAAACTCCAGTAATATATTCCACATGTTACCGGGAGTGGGTGGGTTTTTAAATCGGCCCTTTGTGTTCGGATACAGAATGAATATATTCACGTGTTAACTTGAACTTTATCTGAATGAAGGAACCAAAAAAAAAATTATATCCCTTGGCCGTATCCGCATCTGACATGGATAAAACTCCGTCAAGGACCTAGGAGTATTCATCTCAAACGATCTAAGCACCAGACCTCACTGTAACAGCATTGCCAAAAAGACATTAAGAGTCATTAACCTAATTTTGCGAAGCTTCCTGTCCAGTAACACTGTATTGCAAACAAGGGCTTACAAAACCTTTACTGGACCAATTATTGAATACAGCTCAACTGCCTGGAATCCACACTGCATATCAGACATTAATACAATTGTTTGAGTCCAGAGATACAGAGTAGAATAGAATAGAATAGAATAGGATTTTTTTTATTGGCCAAGTGTGATTGGACACAGAAGGAATTTGACTTGGTGCAGATGCTCTCAGTGTACATAAAAGAAAAAGATACATTTGTCAAGAATCATGTGGTACAACACTTAATGACTGCCATAGGGGTCAAATAAGCAATGAAGAAACAATCAATATTAATAAAAATCTTATTTCAGGAGAATATTTCATGAGAAAAGTCCTCCACTCCTCTGTTCACAATAGAATTCCACCAGTCTTAAAATGTTGGGCTTGGATAACCTAGAACTACACGACCGCCTATGGCAGGGATGGCGAACCTATGGCACGGGTGCCAGAGGTGGCACGCGGAACCACATCTGCTGGTACATGAGCCGTTGCTCTAGCTCAGCTCCAACGTGCATGTGTGTGCCAGCCAGCTGATTTTTGGCTCGCACAGAGGCTCTGGGAGGGCGTTTTTGGCTTCCAGGGAGCCTCCGGGGGGATGGAGGGAGGGCGTTTTTACCCTCCACCGGCTCCAGGGAAGCCCTTGGAGCTTGGGGAGTGTTCTGTCGAGTTCTCTGGTAGAATCCTCCCAAAAATGCAAAGATACAATTTCAGACACACACACGTTTGAAAATTCAAAACAATGTTCTTTATACCGAAAATGCAAATAAACAGAGCACTCTTTTTGTATAGCAAAGAGCACTTGTCTCCAAACAAATTGGTAATTTGTACAAGTCCCTTATCAGTTCTGTGATACTTAGCTTGCAGCTGTGAGGCAATTCACAGTCCTTCTTTCACAAAGTGAAACACACTTGGCTCTGGGTTAGTTTCAAAGCGGGGGGAAAATCAGCACATAAAGATCAAAGTCAGCAAAGCAGTCATGAAACACAATGATCAGATAATCCTCCACAATGGTCAAACCCACAGGCTGCTTTTTATAGCAGCCTCACTAATTACCACAGCCCCACCCAACCACAGGTGGCCTCATTTTCTTTGATAATAATCTCTCAGTTGTTGTTGCCTATGCATCGCTCTCCGCATGCGTGGCTGTATCATTAACTCTTGTTCTGAATCCAAGGAGGAGCTAGATAATTGATCTCCTTCTGAGCTGTCTGCCACACTCTCCTCCTCCCTGTCACTCATGTCTTCTTGGTCAGAGGAGCCTTCATCATCAGATTCCACTCGGGGGGGGGGGCAAAACAGGCCTGCAGCATGTGGATGTCTCCCCCACATCCACAGTCCTTGGGGCAGGAGCTGGGCCAGAGCTAACCACAACAGGGAGGGTGAAACACAAGCCTATTGGGCCCACCAGAAGTTAGGAAACAGGCCATTTCCAGCCTCCAGAGAGCCTCCGGGGGGCATGGGAAGCTGTTTTCACCCTCCCCAGGCATTGAATTATGGATGTGGGCACTCGAGCATGTGCGATAGCATGCGCACATGCTCTTTCAGCACCCGAGGAAAAAAAGATTCGCCATCCCTGGCCTATGGTCTGACCTAAGCGTAGTACACAAAATTCTCTGCTGCAACGTCCTACCTGTCGATGACTACTTCAGCTTCAACCACAATAATACACAGGCCAACAATAGATGCTTAACTTAATGTAAACCACTCCAAACTCGACTGCGGAAAATACGACTTCAGCAACAGAGCAGCCAATGCCTGGAATGCTCTACCTGACTCCCTTGTTACATCCACAAACCCCCATAGCTTCAACCTTAAACTGTCTACCGTGGATCTCACCCCATTCCTAAGGGGTGTGTAAAGTGGGTGTGCATAAGCACACCAGTGTGCCTATTGTCCCTGTCCTACTGTCCCCATTTATTCATGTCCATGTTCATACTTATACCTGTTATCTCATACATGTTTTGACGAAAGAAAGGAAGGAAGGAAGGAAGGAAGGAAGGAAGGAAGGAAGGAAGGAAGGAAGGAAGGAAGATGGCAAAGAACAGGTTTTCACTAAGTATCCAAGCTTTGAGTTAACGACTCCTTATGAAACTAAGTAATATCACTGTCACTGGTGATGTTACCTAGCTTGGTAATGAAATGTCTGCCATAAACCACAAGCTCACAGAGCACCAAGGACCCCACAGTTGTTTTTCTCTCCCTCCTCCAACTCTATTTCCTTCTAGCATTGATCACATTACCTAGTTTGGTAATGAAATGTCTGCAAAAAACTCCCCAGCAAACCCAATAGAGCACCAAGGATCTCATATATTCTCTTATCTACAGAACTATTCCAGTGGCTCTGAAAACTATATTCTTTAATTAACAAAGGAATAGAAACATAGAAACATAGAAGACTGATGGCAGAAAAAGACCTCATGGTCCATCTAGTCTGCCCTTATACTATTTCCTGTATTTTATCTTACAATGGATATATGTTTATCCCAGGCATGTTTAAATTCAGTTACTGTGGATTTACCAACCACGTCTGCTGGAAGTTTGTTTCTTTCAGTAAAATAGTATTTTCTCATGTTGCTTTTGATCTTTCCCCCAACTAACTTCAGATTGTGTCCCCTTGTTCTTGTGTTCACTTTCCTATTAAAAACACTTCCCTCCTGGACCTTATTTAACTCTTTGACATATTTAAATGTTTCGATCATGTCCCCCCTTTTCCTTCTGTCCTCCAGACTATACAGATTGAGTTCATGAAGTCTTTCCTGATACGTTTTATGCTTAAGACCTTCCACCATTCTTGAAGCCCGTCTTTGGACCCGTTCAATTTTGTCAATATCTTTTTGTAGGTGAGGTCTCCAGAACTGAACACAGTATTCCAAATGTGGTCTCACCAGCACTCTATATAGTGGGATCATAATCTCCCTCTTCCTGCTTGTTACACCTCTAGCTATGCAGCCAAGCATCCTACATGCTTTTCCTACCGCCCGACCACACTGCTCACCCATTTTGAGATTGTCAGAAATCACTACCCCTAAATCCTTCTCTTCTGAAGTTTTTGTTAACACAGACGTGCCAATGCAATACTCAGACTGAGGATTCCTTTTCCCCAAGGAATCATTCCAAAAATTAACTACAACAACAACAAATAGAGTTGTTGTCATAACAGCAAGCCTCTCAGATCAGAGAACAGCCAACAATATGACGTACACATGTTAATTTGGCCCAGAGCTTTATTTCCATTCTAGCTTCATCGTTACTAACCCCGTACAACTGGTCGCATCCCAAAAGGGAAGAAACGTTACCAAGAGAGCCGAAGGTTTCAGCCAAACCTACCTCAAATACCCCAAACAAAACCTGACCTTGGCAAGCGAAGCCATCACACTGGATGTAATGGCTCCCAGCCCGGCCTGACTCTGACTCCAGCCACCTGGGTCCGTCCTCGAGAGAGGTGCATCCTTTTCGGAAACAAAACAAAACAGAACCCTAACAAAATACAACTTTAGGAAGCGGAGAAGAAGGAAAGGGGGAAGGAAGTACGACTGCTGGACGGACAGCTTGTACACCTTAGAGCAGTGATTTTCAACCTTTTTTGAGCCGCGGCCATAGTTCCCTCTAAGCTGAGCAGTGAGCAATCGCTCACTTAAAAATCATCATCAACTCAGAGTTTTCCAAACCTGCCCAGAAGCCGAGAGGGAAAGAGTGAGAGGGAAGGAGAGAGAGAGGAAGAGAGGAAGAGAGAGAAACAGATAGTTTGTTTATTTATTTATTATTTCTGTGCCGCCCAGTCCCGAAGGGACTGCCGCTCAGACACTATAATTTTCCGCCCACCCACGCCAAAAAATTAGAGGGAACACTGGCCGCGACACATTTTTTACATTTACAAAATCCTGGGGCACACCACCAACCAAAATGACACTCTAACTATAGATAGATTAGATTAGATTAAATTTATTGGATTTATATGCCGCCCCTCTCCGCAAACTCGGGGCGGCTCACAACAATAATAAAAAACAGTACATAATAACAAATCCAATGCCCACCAATCTAATTACAATTTAAAATTAGTAATTTCCTAGAACAATCCCAATATATATAAAAAACAGGCACACAGTCAATCAATCAACAACACAACATGGGCAAGGGGGAGGTGTTTTAGTTCCCCCATGCCTGACGGCAGAGGTGGGTCTTAAGGAGTTTACGAAAGGCAAGGAGGGTGGGGGCAATCCTAATCTCAGGGGGGAGCTGGTTCCAGAGGGTCGGGGCCGCCACAGAGAAGGCTCTTCCCCTGGGTCCTGCCAGACGACATTGTTTAGTCGATGGGACCTGAAGAAGGCCGACTCTGTGGGACCTAACCGGTCGCTGGGATTCGTGCGGCAGGAGGCGGTCCCGGAGATATTCTGGTCTGGTGCCATGAAGGGCTTTATAGGTCATAACCTATAACATTGTGATTCATTGTAATGCATTGTATATCACCCTCTGTGGGGCCCTCTTATAAAAAGAAAATGGTCAAATATCTATATACACCATCATTATAGACATAACCAGCTGAGGGTGAGGCTTCATCTAGTGGTGGCAACATTTATCTCCAGTCCTGACCAGGATTGGAAATTGAGACCATGGCGAGGAGTAGCAGCTTCAACTACTCGCCGTGGCCAAACAATGACAAGTGCACAGCAGCCCAAGCAGGGACCTTCCTGGGTGTGGATGGGAGGCGGCCTGCTATTGGCTCATCGCTAGTGGTCGGGATGAATCCTAGAATGTGATTGGTCAGTGAGCATTCCCTGTGCCTCCACTCTTCCTGTCGCTGATAGGTGGAGGGATTGTGAGAGGAATGTTTATGTTCGGATGGAGGCGGCTGGTGGTGGGCATAGTTCCCTCTAAGCTGAGCAGTGAGCAATCGCTCACTTAAAAATCATCATCAACTCAGAGTTTTCCAAACCTGCCCAGAAGCCGTGAGGGAAAGAGTGAGAGGGAAGGAGAGAGAGAGGAAGAGAGGAAGAGAGAGAAACAGATAGAAAAAAGAGAGGAAGGAAAAGAGAAAGAAAAAGAATGGGAGTAAGGAAGAGAGAAAGAAAATCAAAATCTAGTTTGAAACTAGCTCGACTATTTAAGTGGCATTTTGATATTGATAGAGTTGCCCTATTATGAGCTCGCTGTTATAGACACACAGTACAGTATTTTATTTTGAAATTCTCTGAGGCAAAACAGGGTGGGGGGTTTTTTTGTTTATTTATTTATTTATTTATTATTTCTGTGCCACCCAGTCCCGAAGGGACTGCCGCTCAGACACTATACTTTTCCGCCCACCCCCCCAAAAAATTAGAGGGAACACTGGTGGTGGGTCGGATAAATGGCTTCCATGGGCCATATCCAGCATGCGGGCCATAGTTTGGGGACCCATGTTTACTTTCCCCACGGCACACCTGACCATGTCTCACGGTACACTAGTGTGCCACGGCACACTGGTTGAAAAACACTGCCTTAGAGGGAAGAGCTGTTTGCTTTGGAAAAAAGACGGTGGTGAAATCTAAAATGGTTTTGTGCAATGGGAGCTTTGAGCTAACATTCATAACAGTGATGGGCTCCTATGGCTACGATCAGGCACGGAAAGCCAGTAGAAAAATGTAGATTTTTTTTTCCCCTGGGCTCTGGGTATGTTTTTCCTATCGCAGTAAATGAGGTCGAATGTGTATAATTTTAGAAGAGCTGTGCATGCATGCATGTGTATACATACTGTTGTGGTTAACTCTGGCCCAGTTCCTGCCCCAAGGACTGTGGATGTTGGGGAGACATCCACATGCTGCAGGCCTGTTTAGCCCCCGGTGGAATCTGATGATGAAGGCTCCTCTGACCAAGAAGACATGAGTGACAGGGAGGAGGAGAGTGGGGCAGACAGCTCAGAAGGAGATCAATTATCTAGCTCCTCCTTGGATTCGGAACAAGAGTTAATGATACAGCCACGCATGAGGAGAGCGATGCATAGGCAGCAACAACTGAGAGATTATTATCGAAGAAAATGAGGCCACCTGTGGTTGGGTGGGGCTGTGGTAATTAGTGAGGCTGCTATAAATAGCAGCCTGTGGGTTTGGCCATTGTGGAGGATTATCTGATCGTTGTGTTTCGTGACTGATTTACTGACTTTGACTTTTTGTGTGCTGATTTTTTCCCCGCTTAGAAACTAAACCAGAGCAAAGTGTGTTTCACTTTGTGAAAGAAGGACTGTGAATTGCCTCACAGCTGCAAGCTAAATATCACAGAACTGATAAGGGACTTGTACAAATTACCAGTTTGTTTGGAGACAGTGCTCTTTGCTATACCAAAAGAGGGCTTAGTTTAAGTGAATTTTCATTATAAAGAACATTGTTTTGAATTTTCAAGCGTGTGTGTGTCTGAAATTTGTACCTGTGAATTTTTGGGAGGATTCTACCAGAGAGCCCGACAGAACACATACACATACAATCTATATAGTAGATAATGGATATTTTTGTGTGCCTGTGTGCCATATGTATGTACACCTGTGGCATATATACATAGAATTAAATAGTATATTTTGGATGTTCAGTAATAGTAGATAGATAGGGAAATTTTATCTCTTTCAGGCGAGGAGAGGCCAGGCACCCTAACCCTAACCAGGGATGTCAAGTTGGCCACCTTTAAGCCAGTCACATGACCTTTAAGCCACCCCCCCATTCATATGATTGTCAAGCCACTCCTACCTGGTCACATGGCCAGCAAGCCACACCTATAAAATAACCCCCGCCCACAGTGTGGTTGTAAAAAAAATTTGCAGCCTTTTACTGATCCATAGCTTTGCTTCTGGAGGTTTCTCTTTTTAGAGAGTGTCTATGGAGATTCTCATAGGGACACGGTGGCCCAGTGGTTAAGACACTGAGCTTGTTGATGAGAAAGATCGGCAGTTCAGCGGTTCGAATCCCTAGCGCCAGGTAACAGGGTGAGCTGAGCTTTCATTACTTGTCCCAGCTTCTGCCAACCTAACAGTTTCAAAGCAAGTAAAAAATGCAAGTAAAAAAATAGGAACCACCTTTGGTGGGAAGGTAACAGCAGTTCCGTGCACATTACCCATTTATTATTATTATTATTATTATTATTATTATTATTATTATTATTATTATTATTATTATTACTATTATTAATTAGATTTCTATGCTGCCGCTCTCATTTCTGCTTCCTGGGTAACATCCAGAAAATGGGTAAGGCGCACGGAACTTTATTTATTAATTAATATTTTTTTAATTTATTTATTAAATTTGTATGCCGCCCCTCTCCGTAGACTCGGGGCGGCTCACAACAGCAATAGAAAAACAATGAACAATACAAATCTAATAATTAAACCTAAAAACCCATAATTTAAGACAACATACACACAACATACCATACATAAACAGTATAGGCCTGGGGAAGTTATCTCAGTTCCCCCATGCCTGACGGCAGAGGTGGGTTTTAAGGAGCTTACGAAAGGCCAGGAGGGTGGGGGCAGTTCTGATCTCAGGGGGGAGCTGGTTCCAGAGGGTCGGGACCACAGAGAAGGCTCTTTCCCTGGGCCCCGCCAAATGACATTGTTTAGTCGACGGGACCTGCTGTTACCTTCCCACCAAAGGTGGTCCCGATTTTTGCCCACAGAGGTGGTCCCTCCATGAGCAAGGGGCTGGACTAGATGACCTACAAGGTCCCTTCCAACTCTGATTCTGTGTTCTTAAAGACAGAAGCAACATCAAACAAGCTTTGATCCTGTTGGCAACCCAGGGTCGCTTATCTTCGGCCACTGTCTTGTTCTATTCTTTGAAAAAAAGGTTTGATTCAAAGGAAGCAGCACGACAGAAACAAAGATTAGAGTTTGCACTTTAGCACTAGATCTGGCTCTCTGCCAGGACCATTCGGGCAGGACGCTGGTTCTTCGGATCTCATGTACAAGCTCACAGAGTAAGGTCCAATCCCTGACACTGTCCTTTCCAAATTTCTTCCTCGACTCCGTTATCTGTTTCCTTCCTCAACGGAAAAGCAACCCACTCCCAATACTGGTTTGTTTGGTCAGGGACGAGAAAACAAGTCCGGATAAACAGTATGGAGCAGACTAAAGAATAAACACCAAGCCATCGTTTTTAACTGAAAAATGAATGTAGGGTTGTTTTTAAAGAGCCTGTGAACATTTTGCAAACATAAAAGAATAAAATTGTTTTAGCAGCTTGGCTATTTAGAATGTAATGTTTTTCAAACTATGCCCCCTCCAAAAAAACCCCACCCAGGTATAACAAATATTTTCACCATGCTTGTGTGTGGGTATTAAGACACCTCCCAGTTTGGTATTATTCATAAAAATATGCTTTTTAAAGTAAAAAAAGCTGCCTAATTGCCCCAAGCCACTCTGAGCCTTCGGAGAAAGGCGGCATACAAATCTAATAAATAATAATTAACCAGATTTAGTTGCAAGTTAATTAATCAAGCCAATTAAATACTGCAATTTCTTAATATCTATTACTTTTAGAGTCACTGCCAATTGGGCAGTATGTAAATTGATCTATCAATTAAATCTATCAATTAAATATCTCTCTCTCTCTCTCTCTCTCTCTCTCTATCTATCTATCTATCTATCTATCTATCTAGTCTTCGGAGAGGGGCAGCATACAAATCTAATAAATAATAATAATAATAATAATAATAATAATAATAATAATAATAATATCTATCTATCATCTATCTATCAGAAATATAAAAAAATTAAAATATAAACCTTCAGAACTACAAGAAATAAGATTTAAAGGGCGCGATCCAGTTATTGTAACGGGTCATTAAATCGTGGATGAGAAAAAAATATATATCCCAAACGTCGTATGAAGAAAACAACCAATAGAGCTTTCAACGAAATAGGAATAACACTGAAGGATAATCGATTGCATTGGAACGTCTGAAGAATTCCAAGGTTCGAAAATCAAAATTGTATGATGAAAATGAAACTGCATAGTTGTGTCTGTGCAAGTACTGTGTAAGGTTGCAGAGCAAGAGATGGAAGTTTGGCCTTTGTTAAAATAGAGATCTAAGTGACATTTAAAGAAAAAGAAGGACTTCTTTTTGGGCCCACAGTTTCCAGAACTCCTTACTCCCAGCCCCATAAACATTCCTTATTTTGCTTTTTCTAAAAATAATTTTAAAAATTAAATTAAAAAACTTCTGGCAATGCAAGTCACAGTAACAGAGAGAATCTCTCACCCTGAAAATTCCCTTCCACATTATTCATTCACTAATGTGCGGAGCTGGAGTTCAAGCCAAAGGTTCTGTGAAGGGAAACAGCCTTGCTAACATCAGTAAAAAAAATTGTTTGAATGTTGAGTAGCCCAAGGAAGTCTTAGGAGCTTTGCGGGATGAGTAATGTACCCTTCACAATGATAGATGGGCAGTTGGAAGCCTCTCCACTTAGACATTTAGACCATTCCTCCCGGTTTGGACCGGTTCGCCTGAACTGGTAGCAAACCGCTGGTGATGATATAAGAACCTAAGAAGAGCCCTGCTGAATCAAGCCAAAGCCCATTGAGTCCAGCATTCTGTGTCCCACAGTGGCCCACCAATTGTCTATGGGGATTTTGAGCAGAAAGAGAAGGCAACACCCTCCTTTTCCCTTGACCCCCAACAAATAGTACTCAAGGGAATCCTGCCTGCCTCAACCAACATAGAGGCGGCACTTGGACATCCGTTTCCTGCCTGTCGGTGACTACTTCAGCTTCAACCACAACAACACAAGAGCACACAACAGATTTAAACTTAATATTAACCGCTCCAAACTTGACTGTAAAAAATATGAGTTTAGTAACCGAGTTGTCGAAGCGTGGAACTCATTACCGGACTCCATAGTGTCATCCCCAAACCCCCAACACTTTACCCTTAGATTATCTACGGTTGACCTATCCAGATTCCTAAGAGGTCAGTAAGGGGCAAGTACAAGTGCACTAGAGTGCCTTCTGTCCCCTGTCCTATTGCTCTCCTATATCTCCTATACCTTTCTTCTATTCCTATATCTCTTCTTCTATTCTTTCATTGATATGTTCTATTACTATACCTTATTTTCTACTCTTTCTTAGATATATTTTACTATGAGTATCTCCTCTATAACCTTCATCATGTATTTTACTATGTGTATATAGATATATACCCACTAAAACCCTCATTGTGTATTGGTCAAACAATGACATCACAGAACCAGTTTGGTCTGTGGGCGCCACCATCGGGTTTTTTTAAAAAAAAAAATTGGAATTTTTTTGGGTGCATTTTTTGGCGGAGCAGAGGTGGAAGCGGAAGGCTCATCGCGCGGTGGAGAGGCGCTTTCTCTCTTGCCCGACTGTCTTTGGGGGAAATGCGAATGGTAGGAGCTGAAGCCCGGCCTGCCTGGGACTTTTGGAGGAAGCGAGCAAGTAGCAAAGTAATCTTACTTTGCGGATTTTCGTTTATCGCGGGTCGTCCTGGAACATAACACCCGCGATAAACGAGGGATCACTGTAATTCATAATCCACTCCTGATTTAGACTGCGTTTTGGGGTCCACAGCGCAAATGGGGAGCGAGGAGAGATGGGAATGGAGGACAAAAGAGAGAGAGAGAGAGAATCATAGCTTGTCCTGTTCCCCCATCTATATTATCTCAGATTATCTCAGGGACCGCCTTCTGCTGCACAAATCCCAGTGACCAGTTAGGTCCCACAGAGTTCCCTTGTACTTGCCGTACAAAACGGCGGGTGGAAGCGCACGGCACCGTACAAGAGCAAATGCCTTTCAATGGCTTGCTGACTCCAGCTGTCCCAGGTATCTTGCAGGAGCCACAACATATCTAGTGGCATCTGGGACCAGAAACATTCCCAACATGTATGTTTATTAGCGTTTTCCTTCCAGAGATATCCAATGATTACAATCCCGAAGCCATCCCGTTGCCAAAAGCTAGGAAAATCAGTCCTGTGTATATGGAGCAGCCCTGATGGCTTCTCCCGATGACTAATCATTACACTTGAGCTGTCTGGCTTTATCGTAATTCTGTCTTGCGCCCAAGAATAGATGTTTATCGCAGGAGGCCTTTTGCAAGCCATGCCACGGATGCACGAAGGAGGGGGGACAACGCAGCCTGATGGAGACAGCCAGTCCGATTCAGGGCTGACCTGTCCTTGCCCGCAATCCTGACGGAAATGGTATCTGCAGATCTTGATGTCTGTTTACCGCCCTCTTGCTTATCCTAGCCTCCTTCTGCAAAAGGGGGCCTTTTGTCGGTGCGAATTCCCTTCTGTTGTGGTGGTGGTTAAGGAAGTGTTTGTGAGACAAGGGGGAAACTGGATTTCTCCTCCCTCCCCGTTATGCAAGGCCTATTTATTTATTTATTTTATTTATTTTTGTCCGATACATAAGGTAGGTTTCAGAGGATATAATCATAGTAAAATGTATCAATGGAAGATTCGAAGAAAATGTTCAGTTCTGGAGACCTCACCTACAAAAAGATATTGACAAAATTGAACGGGTCCAAAGAGGGGCTACAAGAATGGTGGAAGGTCTTAAGCATAAAACGTATCAGGAAAGACTTAATCAACTTTAATCAACTTAATCAAACTTATCAGGAAAGACTTAATCAACTAAGTTTGGAGCGGTTAATATTACGTTTGAATCTGTTGTGTGCTCTTGTGTTGTTGCGGTTGAAGCTGAAGTAGTCGTTGACCAGAAGGACGTTGCAGCATATGATTTTGTGGGCAATACTTAAATTGTGTTTTAGGCGCCGCAGTTCTAAGCTTTCAAGACCCAGGATAGATAGTCTATTTTCGTAGGGTATTCTGCTTCGAGTGGAGGAGTGAAGGGCTCTTCTGGTGAAATATCTTTGGACGTTTTCGATAGTGTTGATGTCTGAGATGTGGTGTGGGTTCCAGACAGATGAGCTGTATTCGAGAATGGGTCTGGCATAGGTTTTGTAGGCTCTAGTCCAGGGGTCAGGAACCTTTTTGGCTAAGAGAGCCGTAAACGCCACATATTTTGAAATATAATTCCGCGAGAGCCGTACGTATCTCCCTTTCTCTCTTTCTCTCTCTCTTTCTCTCCCCCTCTCTTTGTCTCTTTCTATCTCTTTCTCTCCCTCCCTCTATCTTTCTCTTTTTATCTCTCTCTTTCTCTCTCTCTCTTTCTCCCCCTTCTCTCCGAAGTGGGGAGGGCCGGGTTGGCACCAAGGGAGCTCGAGACGGGGTGCAAAAGCAAACTACTCTGCTGGCCCAGGCCCACATCGGAAGGAAGGAAGGAAGGAATGGTAAAAGGGGCGATCAAGAGAGGAATGGGTGAATGAATGGACGGAGGGTGGGAAGGAAGGAAGGAAAGAGGGAAGGGACAGGAACAGAGGAAGGGTGCAAAGAAAGCAAGGAAAGGTGTGAAAGGGGAGAGTAAGAGAAGAAGGAGTGAAAGAAGGGAATGAGGGAGGAAACAAGGGAGGAAGGAGAAGGAAAGCAAGAAATGGAGGGAAGGAAAGAAAGAAAGAAAGAAAGGGGGAAGGGACAGGAACAGAGGAAGGAAGCAAGGAAACTTATGAAAGGGGAGAGTAAGAGAGGAAGGACTGAAGGAAGGGAGGGAGGGAAGAAGGTAGGAAGGAGAAAGAAAAGAAATAGAGGAAGGGAAGGTAAAAGAGAGAAAGAAAAAGCAAGAAAGAAAGCAAGAAAGAGAGAAAGAAAGAATGAAAGAGAAATAAAAATAGAGAGGGGGAATGAAAGAAATGGAAGGAGGGAAGGAAGGAGAGAAAGCAAGAGAAAGAAAGAAAGCAAGAGAAAGAAAAAAGAATGAAAGAGCAAGAGAGAAAGAGAGAAAGAGAAAGAAAGAAAGGCAACTTCAAAGAAAGACTCACTGAGCATCTCTCACTCTCTCTCTTTCTATCCCTTTCTCTCTCTTCCTTTCTATCTCTCCTCTTCCTTTCTCCTCTCTCTCTCCCTCTCTTTCTACCCTCCTTTCTCTTCCTTCTCTCCCTCTCTCCCCTCCCTCCCTCCTTCCTTCCTCTCCATTTCTCTTTCCCTCCCTCTCTTTCCCTTTTCTTTCTTTTGGTCCACTTCTCTCTCTCTCCACTTCTCCACTTGCCTCCCCCTCGCGCCTCGCCCTTCCCACCCGGCCACCCGCGCGTGCTTACCAGCAGCAGAAATTCAAGTAAGCCCAAAAGAAGCCATTGGCTCCGGGCGGCGTTCATGGCCCCCCCGAACCCCCAGCCCAGCTGGAGCTCCCTCTCGCCGCCGCCATCTCCCTGCGACTGCCTGCGGCCGCTGCAGCCCCCCCCTCCCACCGGGCCCCAAAGGACATTTGCCACCAACGCCAGTGAAGCTTCAGCTGGGCGGGGCGCTGCCGGTACTTCCCTCCTGGGGCTCCCGCTCGCAGCTGTCCCCCGGCTTCTGCTCGATGCCGCGGTTTTCGGCGCTGTCCTGCTGTGCCCCAAAGACGGAAGGCGGGAAAAAGGCGAGAAGAATGGAGCTCTCCTTCTTCCTGCCTTCCGTCTTTGGGGCCCAGCAGGACAGCGCCGAAAACCGTGGCATCGAGCAGGAGCCAGGGGACAGCTGCGAGCGGGAGCTCAGTGCTAGGAGCCCTGTCTGCGAGCCAGATACGGCCATCAAAAGAGCCATATCTGGCTCGCGAGCCATAGGTTCCCGACCCCTGCTCTAGTCAGTAGTGTGAGATTGCCAGAGCAGAAGCTATGTAGGATCAGGTTAACAACTCTGGAAGCCTTTTTGGCGATATTGTTGCAGTGGTCTATTCTCTTCCATATGTATTGTGTATTGGACAAAGAATAAATAAATAAAATAAATAAATAAATAAAAAACTCAATCTGTAGAGTCTGGAGGACAGAAGGAAAAGGGGGGACATGATCAAAATATTTAAATATGTTAAAGGGTTAAATAAGGTCCAGGAGGGAAGTGTTTTTAATAGGAAAGTGAACACAAGAACAAGGGGACACAATCTGAAGTTAGTTGGGGGAAAGATCAAAAGCAACATGAGAAAATATTATTTTACTGAAAGAGTAGTAGATCCTTGGAACAAACGTCCAGCAGACATGGTTGGTAAATCCACAGTAACTGAATTGAAACATGCCTGGGATAAACATATATCCATCCTAAGATAAAATACAGAAAATAGTATAAGGGCAAACTAGATGGACCATGAGGTCTTTTTCTGCTATCAGACTTCTATGTTTCTATGTTTCTAAGATATAGGAATAATACGGAAGAAATAATAGAGTTATTAACATATAATAAACATATACATGTAGTTAGTAGAAATATAAGAGAAGTATTAGGACAAGGGATGGAAGGCACACGAGTGCGCTTATGCACACCTCTTGCTGACCTCTTAGGAATCGGGAGAGGTCAACTGTGGATAGTCTAAGGGTAAAATTTTGGGAGTTAGGGGATGACACTACAGAGTCTGGTAATGAATTCCATGCTTCAACAACTCGATTACTAAAGTCGTATTTTTTACAGTCATGTTTGGAGCGGTGAATATTAAGTTTGAATCTGTTGTGTGCTCTTGTGTTGTTGTGATTGAAGCTGAAGTAGTCTTTGACAGGCAGGACATTGTAGCATATGATCTTGTGGGCAATACTTAGATCATGTTTAAGGCGTCGTAGTTCTAAGCTTTCAAGAGCCAGGATTGTAAGTCTAGTTTCATAGGGTACTCTGTTTTGGATGGAGGAGTGAAGGGCTCTTCTGGTGAAGTATCTTTGGACATTTTCAAGGGTGTTAATGTCCGAGATGTGGTACGGGTTCCAAGCAGATGAGCTGTATTCGAGGATGGGTCTGGCGAAAGTTTTGTAAGCTCTGGTAAGCAGTGTTCCCTCTAATTTTTTTGGGGGGTGGGCGGAAAAGTATAGTGTCTGAGCGGTAGTCCCTTCGGGATTGGGCGGCACAGAAATAATAAATAAATAAATAAGCAACCAAACAAACAAAAAACAAACAAACAAATAAACAAATAACCCACCCTGTTTTGCCTCAGAGAATTTCAAAATAAAATACTGTACTGTGTGTCTATAACAGTGAGCTCATAATAGGGCAACTCTATCAATATCAAAATGCCACTTAAATAGTTGAGCTAGTTTCAAACTAGATTTTGATTTTCTTTCTCTCTTCCTTACTCCCATTCTTTTTCTTTCTCTTTTCCTTCCTCTCTTTTTTCTATCTGTTTCTCTCTCTTCCTCTCTTCCTCTCTCTCTCCTTCCCTCTCACTCTTTCCCTCTCGGCTTCTGGGCAGGTTTGGAAAACTCTGAGTTGATGATGATTTTTAAGTGAGCGATTGCTCACTGCTCAGCTTAGAGGGAACTATGCTGGTAAGTAGTGTGAGATTGCCGGAGCAATATTGTACATTGTTCTCCATCAAGCTAATTAAATCTATAAATTACTTCCATCCAGAAGTTAATTAATTACCCTGAGGAGAAGGGAGGGGAGAGGAGAAACACCTCAGAAGCTGTTGACACCTGACTGACTGGAAAGTAGGGCCGCTCTGCGGTTCTTCACACAAACATTGAGGGTCAGATGTTTCGGATTCTGCTTCTGACCCCTTGATCGGTTTCCTGAGCGGCTAGACAAATCTCCTCACCTCAGTTTCCTCAACAGTGAAACATGAATAACCGGATATTTAGGATACACGCCGAGAAGGAAGCGGTTGGTGGGATAATACTTCATGTTCAGAGAGGTCTTCAAGACCGGTGGGAGAAGGCCACGTTAAGAAAAGCAAAACACTGCCGCGCTTTTCTTTCCTGCCATTTCGCCGGAGGAAATCCATCTCCAGAGAAAGGAATTTCCCAGGGAAATTTTATGGATGTATTTTCCCATTCAAAAATATCCATGTTTCTGCGGATTCTTGCTTGGAAGAATCTGAGACTTAAATTTTTTGGCCTCTCGGATTAGAAACGCAAGGGGTGCAAAATCCTGGTGGTCGGCTGTT
Source organism: Erythrolamprus reginae (assembly GCF_031021105.1). Classification (NCBI taxonomy): domain Eukaryota; kingdom Metazoa; phylum Chordata; class Lepidosauria; order Squamata; family Dipsadidae; genus Erythrolamprus; species Erythrolamprus reginae. The sequence continues at coordinate 46,094,239 of NC_091958.1, forward strand.
GTGTGGAAAACTTTCTGTTGTGTGTTAAACTTTCTTTGTGACTTAGTAACTCCACTTTGACCAATGAGATCCCTCAGTGAGAAACCGTCTGTTACAATTAACAGGGTACAAATCATGCGCAACACACAGTGCACATTCCTGGAGGGAAATGTGTCCATGTGCCCACAAATATTTTGCTAACTACAATTCTGCATACTCTATTATGCCAGCCTCTGATTTATGAAATCATGAAAGCATAATTAGTTCTATAGGAAATGTATTTCTTGTTTCAACCAAAGAGGCTTGAGTTCATGTGATGTAGGTCATGGGTATAGATAGCCACTTCTCCCATCCTTCATGTACAGTATTTCTAAATGAACACAACTTGGCATTGTGTGTTCAACTATTGTGGACCACAGGGTTGAGTGGAGAGGATACAGTCGACATCTTCTCATTGAGTAATGCCTAGAGCAGTGATGGCAACCCTTTTTTCCCCCAGGTACCAAGAGCGCACATACATGCGCTATCACAAATGGTACACTGGTATTTTATTAAATAATATATTTGCTGCACCATTTGGTTCAGAATACTTTTTTCTGAATAATAATAATAACAACAACAACAACAACAACAACAGGGGTAGTGATTTCTGACAGTCTCAAAATGGGTGAGCAGTGTGGTCGGGCGGTAGGAAAAGCAAGTAGGATGCTTGGCTGCATAGCTAGAGGTATAACAAGCAGGAAGAGGGAGATTGTGATCCCGCTATATAGAGTGCTGGTGAGACCACATTTGGAATACTGTGTTCAGTTCTGGAGACCTCACCTACAAAAAGATATTGACAAAATTGAACAGGTCCAAAGACGGGCTACAAGAATGGTGGAAGGTCTTAAGCATAAAACGTATCAGGAAAGACTTAATGAACTCAATCTGTATAGTCTGGAGGACAGAAGGAAAAGGGGGGACATGATCGAAACATTTAAATATGTTAAAGGGTTAAATAAGTTTCAGGAGGGAAGTGTTTTTAATAGGAAAGTGAACACAAGAACAAGGGGACACAATCTGAAGTTAGTTGGGGGAAAGATCAAAAGCAACATGAGAAAATATTATTTTACTGAAAGAGTACTAGATCCTTGGAACAAACTTCCAGCAGACATGGTTGGTAAATCCACAGTAACTGAATTTAAACATGCCTGGGATAAACATATATCCATTGTAAGATAAAATACAGGAAATAGTATAAGGGCAGACTAGATGGACCATGAGATCTTTTTCTGCCATCAGTCTTGTTTCTATGTTTCTAACAACAACAACAACAGAGTTGGAAGGGACCTTGTAGGTCTTCAAGTTCAACCCCCTGCTTAGGCAGGAAACTGTACACTACTTCAGACAGATGGTTATCCAACATCTGCTTAAAAACTTCCAGTGTTGGGGCATTCACAACTTCTGGAGGCAAGCTGTTCCACTGATCAATCATTCTGACTGTGAAGAAATTTCTCCTTCGTTCTAAGTTACTTCTCTCCTTGTTTAATTTCCATCCATTGCTTCTTGTTCTACCCTCAGGTGCTTTGGAGAATAGCTTGACTCCTTCTTCTTTCTGGCAATCCCTGAGATACTGAAAGACTGCTATCATGTCTCCCCAGGTCCTTCTCTTCATTAAACTAGCCATGCCCAGTTCCTGCAACCGTTCTTCATATGTTTTAGCCTCCAGTCCCCGTATCATCTTTGTCGCTCTTCTCTGCACTTTTTCTAGAGTCTCAATATCCTTTTTGCATCGTGGCGACCAAAACTGAACGCAGTATTCCAAGTGTGGCCTCACCAAGGCTTTATAAAGTGGTATTAACACTTCACGTGATCTTGTTTTCCATCTCAAAAATCTAGGTGTGTCTTATATTCCAGTGAGTCTTATACTCTGAAAAATACGGTAATTTAAATAATCATTTTGATCTGCACTTTGGAAGAAAAGCAGCAAATTCTTGTGGTTACATCCTTGGGGAATCTTGGAAAGAAAGAATGTCTATCCATTGCATGTCTGGGCCCTGCATGTATGTCTTAATCCTGTTCCTCATGCCACAGCGTTATCCTTCCTGCAAAAGAGTTGTCCCTCCTGGATTTTGACCACACAGGAACATACATACATACATACATAGATACATACATATGTACGTACATACATACATACATACATACATACATACATTCATTCATTCATTCATTCATTCATTCATTCATTCATTCATTTATTGGATTTGTATGCCGCCCCTTTCCGTAGACTCCGGGCAGCTAACAACAGTGGTAAAAACAACATGCGACAATCCAATACTAAAACAGCTAAAAACCCTTATTTTAAAAACCAATCATACATACAAACATACCATACATAAATTGTAGAAGCCTAGGGGGAAAGAATATCTCAGTTCCCCCATGCCTGATGACAGAGATGGGTTTGTTTGTTTGTTTGTTTGTTTGTTTGTTTACTTACTTACTTACTTACTTACTTACTTACTTACTTACTTACTTACTTACTTACTTACTTACTTACTTATTTAAACATTATTTAACGTGAAACTCCAATTTCGTCTTCTTTTCAGGTTTCGTTCTGGTCATTGGCCTGGTGACTTTCTACCGCATTGGACCTTACACCACCCTGTCGTGGTCTTGCTATATGAACATTGGGGCCTGCCTCTTAGCCACGCTAGCCGCAGCCATCCTCATATGGAACATCCTTCATCGGCGGGAGGACTGCATGGCCCCCAGAGTCATCGTCATCAGCCGCACGCTGACCGCTCGCTTTCGGCGAGGGCTGGAGAACGACTACGTGGAATCCCCGTGCTGAGGATACGGAGGCGGGAAAAGGGCGATACGACCACACCGGCAGATTTTGTTAAAACTCAAAAAATACCCCACCCACCAAAAACTGACTGCTTTCTTATACATAGCGCGATGTAATTTAAAACCACAAATGTCACTCTTCGTTTAGAGAAGTCCGTTTATTATGCATAGTCCTCAACTTACGACCGAAACTGAGACTCAAATTTCTCTTAGTTAAGGGAGACATTGGTTAAGTGAGTTGTGTCTCCATTTCACGACAGTTGCTTTATGTTAGTAACTCGGTTATGAAGAGAATCTGGCTTCCGTGTCGACTTTGCTTGCCCGGGGTGTTTCCGGGGGGGAAGGCATTTTGAAATTCTCTGATATTTCCCTGACGTTTCCGTGTAACTTGCGATCTAGTTAAGACACGGTCGTAGATGACGTCATACCAAACGGCTGAGCCGTGGAGAAATATCAGTAGCTAAGGAAGCGAGTTGTTGCCACAGTTATGCTCATTTTTGCTTGACTCTGCCAGGCAGCACGATCTCTTTTTTGTTTTTTTTTTAACATGATTTGCCCGACTTTTAAACATTTTAATACAGTTTGGTTTTCCCCCCTGATTTATTCCATTTTTTTTCACGAATTCCCTGATAATTCCCTGATATTTCCCTGACGTTTCCCTGTAACTTGTGATCTAGTTAAGACGCGGTGGTAGATGATGTCATACCAAATGGCCAAGCCATGGAGAAATATCAGTAGCTGAGGAAGCGAGTTGCTCCAATAGTTATGCTCATTTTTGCTTGACTCTGCCAGGTAGCACAATCCGTGTTTTTTTAAAAACATGACTTTTCCCTGACTTTTAAACATTTTAATACAGTTTGGTTCCCCCCCCCAATTTATTCCATTTTTTTCACGAATTCCTTGATAATTCCCTGATATTTCCCAAACCCCCGATTTCCCAGATAATTCCCTGATTTCCCAGGTTTGCTGGACACCCTGTTACCACACAAGGGGTTCCTGTGACTTTGGAGCAAGCCAACGATCATAAATACGAACCGGTTGCCGAACCTCTGAATTTGGATCGCGTGATCATGGGGATGTCACACCTTGTTCAGTGCCCATGTCACTTTGAACGGCCTCCCCGAGTCTACGGAGAGGGGCGGCATACAAATCTAATAAATAAATAAATAAAATAAAAACAAACCAGCAACAACCCGGTTGTAAGCTGAGGACTAGCTGCATTACTTAGATGGGCCATGTTTGTCTGTATCTGTCTGTCCGATCTAACTCGCTACATTATGCAATGCAATTTTCCTGATCCTAATGTACAGCGCAAGATATTAACAGCTCAATCATCTTGGATGGACTTTTAGCCAAAAAAGAAGAGTGTGTGGAGCTATACTCTGGTGGATTTTGTGAGAATTTGGCAACGGGAAAAGGCGACCTCTTCTTTTCAAGTTGAAGTTGTTTACGTGCCAAAGTAACCTACAGATTCGAGGACTTGGTTACAGAAACGTTCCTTCGTTGGAACCAGTCGTGAGAGCTATCCTCTCTTTTCCTCCATTCGGGGCAATTGGGAAGGGTATTTTTTTAAAAAAACATTTAATTTAAAGAGAAATTAATTAGGCAAACTGATTATTTAGCGCAGGGATGCCCAAACTTGGCAACTGACTTATGGACTTCAAACACCGCACACACACAAATACACACACACACACACAAACTTTGAGAGGCATCGCGTTTTGCAAAATTTGAGAGGCATCAAATCCAGCCAGAACGATTATTCTTGCTTTGATGCAAATGTTCCAAAATCAAAGCCAACTGGGGATAACTGTACTGTTTAGAAGGCTTGGCAGAAATGTCTTTTAACAGGGCATGAAATATTTAAGATTTCAGGCTTATTGGTCTTGA